>NW_019392853.1:53282-323085 GCF_000648675.2 Cimex lectularius
TATATAATAAATATACATATTATTATATAATTATAATATATTATACTACTAAGTTATATGCACATATTTTATTTCATTATTTTTGTATGTTCGTTGCTCGTAGTTGGTCTCATTTTTCAATTCCGTAATTGTTTATCAGTTCTCTCTCTCTCTCACAGGCTTCTTCATGTTTATGTAATGATCTAAGATATGCAAAATTTAATAAGCTGCTATGAATAGTATCCTTTGTTTAATTGAACTATATTTTCATATAATAAGAACAAATTGATTATCATGATTTAAATCATTTTTTGTCGGTTATGCTGAATCAGTTGTTATTTTCTAACAATTGATGTTATCCCCTCGAGAAAAAAAGTTGCATGAAAGCTATAGATTAGTGGAAGGAAATGAAAAATAAACTCCGAGGGACGAGAGCATATGATAAGTTTGTCGCGAGTAGGTTTCTAGGAAATGTGTAGGATATCCTTAAAGAGGGTCCTGTCACCCTTCAGCCGCCCTCGGCCCTGCAGAATCGCGGAGTCGGCCCATTATTTATCTCCACCGCCAGCCCTCTGCCACCCTTAGGGTGAACATTATTTTGAATGTAGCCAGTCATCAATTCATACGACTATCTTATTCTCTGTGATTCGATTACTGTGTAATATTTATTGCCGGGGAAAAGCCGTCGGAAAGTCTCTCCCGTGGGTGTTTAGCGTTTCTTTTGAAGTCTCACCTCTTTGTTTCTCTCTTCCCTCCTTTACCGACAGGAGACAACGGGCGTTTGCCTCTAATGTCGTTATGCGCTCCGGGTTAATGGATTTCAAATAAAATGATTAACACGGGGGCCAATATTTGTTCAATTTCCTCTCATGTGAGGAGGGTGGGCTTTTCTAAACACCCTCTATGTTTCCAAAACAGACCATGCTTAACTGAAAAGTAGACAGATGGGTAAATATATGTAGATATGTATCTACATGTTTTTTACACCTTTTAAGCCTGTTTTTACTATCGAATTATTAAGGTTTCAATGGATTGGTTTTTGAAAATGTAGTATGCTAAAAGAAAAATGATAAGGGAGAAATCAAGGCGAGAAGTATCAGAATATAGAACAAATAAAAAAAGAAAGAGAAAAGATAAGGATAGACTGGATGAAATTGAAAATAACAAAAAGATGAAAAATATTAAATAAAGCAAAAAGAGAAGAAGAAAAACATGAATATAATAAAAGTCAAAATTTAAAGTTTTTAAATATGAAACTGTACAAATTTTGGAATATCTTTATGAATTTAGTACAAAAGAACCGGTCAATCATTGGATCATTGTAAAACATCATGATCCGGCCGGGTCAGATCCCAGCCCTTCGTCCCTGGGCAATTTATTCAACGGTGGACAATGAATAAAACATTTGGACAAAAGTATCACGTTCTCCGTACTCGTTAAATGGAGCCGTATCGTGTCCACAACGTCGTTCAATTTCGACCCGTTTTCATTATAATTCTCCCCTGGCCTCCTTAACATAATGCTACAGCGACGGGGGTTCGTCCCTGGAGTCGGTGCACGTTGGAATTGCAGATCGAAACAAGGTTGAATACGTAGTGTCAGCCTGCAACGGTCCTTGAAATCGCGTGTCAGCTCACCAATTAAATGCAAGTGAGATCAATATACAACCTTTTACCTCAGATTTCAACTCTGGTATTAAGTCTCTATATGGATAACTGGTATTTTCAGCATTTTTTTCGTGTGACCTAACAATTATTTTAATTTCACCGATCCAGATTTAAAAAAAAAATTAAATATTTTCTGTAACAATTTTCAACATGCCATTTTTCACTTCCTATCATTACGAAAAAGTACAATAAAAGAGGAAATAAAAGCCTGCTATAAAATTGCTTAGATTTTAGGTTTGCTGTCATGCCTTTTCTTTTATGCATATATACACATTTGTCTTTCACCTTGTCTTTTGATATTTTGCAGATTAGTAATTGTAATTTGTTGTACTCTTTCTATATTAATGACTTGGATTATCAAACGCTTACCCTTCAAAAATGCCAACTTGAATAATAGTAATAACGAAGTACAGATAATATTTGAACAATACAGAAACTGCAACAATACAGGCATAAACTGGTCTACTGATTGTTACAGTATCGGGTTATTAAATATACCATCGGTTGTAGCAAAAATTTCAAAATCAGGTAAAATTTTCATTTAGTTACAGAACTAGTACGTGAACTTGCTTTCTTTTAGTAACATTAATATTAGAAAAAATAATGATAATAAGAAAACCACTAAAACTGAAGAATCAGATACGTATAAATTATTATTAATAAATAAGGAAGTCGTAGTAAAGATATAAACAGTATTTTAATCAATTGTTCTTGCATTACTGAATATATAACGGTTATACTTTAATAAGTAGTAACAGCCACTGTACATAGAATAATATTAGAAAAATAATATGCCTCAGTAAAAGTGGAATAGTAAATGTAACAACATAAGCAAAAGTTAATTGTAGTAGTAGTATTTGTTGTTGATTGTCTTTGTTTGTCGGTTGATTATGTGGCAGTTGCAGAACTAGTTGTAATAGTGTTAGTGGTACTAGTAGTATCAGTATAATTGGTAGTAGTAGTAGTAGTAGTAGTAGTAGTAGTAGTAGTGGAAGTAGTAGTAGTTGTTGTAGTAGCAATAGTAGTTGTTGTTCTTGTTGTTGTAGTAGTAGTAGTGAGTAGTAGTAGGGAGTAGTAGTAGTAGTAGTAGTAGTAGTAGTAGTAGTAGTAGTAGTAGTAGTGGTGGTGGTGGTGGTGGAAGTAGTAGTAGTTGTAATAGTGGTGGTGTTGGTGGAGGAAGTAGTAGTAGTTGTTGTTGTAGTAGCAATAGTAGTTGTTGTTCTTGTTGTTGTAGTAGTAGTAGTTGTAATAGTAGTATTAGTAATAGTGGTAGTATTAGTAGTTGTAATAGTAGTAGAAGAAGTAGTAGTAGTAGAAGTGATAGTTGTTGATGTTTGTTGGTGTTTTTGGAGTAGTAATAGTTGTAATTTTTGTAGTTGAAGTAGTTTTAGTATTAATTCGGCTGAAACATTTTGTCATTAGAACAGATGCTATTTCGTATTTGGTCGAAATTAGAAAGATCGAATTTAATTAATTAGAAAGTAGTAAGAAATTAGAAAGAAAATGACCCGCTGGTTAAATTTTAAATTGAAAAAGGTAAGTTTTATTTTTTTTACCTTGATGGAATGAAATTTAAATTATTTTAATACCTTCACACAATGTATAATGAAATATGTTAGCAAAAGTTCAGAATTCAGAAAATTGACTTTTTTTATGGTTATACTAGACGTAAGTTTGCATAATTTTGTTAGAAAAACGTCAGATTTTCTTTCTGGAATAAACGACTTAGATTAAATAAATCCTTTCCAACTAAGAAGCAAAGGGACTCTACTCCTAAATTATAACTTGCATTTTTATCTCCTCTCTGCGATTGATATGAAACGGCTCCAGCGTCGGAGAGAGGCTGAAGCGTCGTAGATATATGGAAGCCATATAACTTTTATGAGGCCATTAAGCCGGTGGTTGTCAGCAACGTATCGGTTTTTTATGAGAAAGATTAAATCTGGCCCTCTTCTTTGGTTATAGCCACCGCCTTCCACTTAATTAAACAAAGACTTCCTTCTTGAATTTTCAAATTGAATTCAAACCTCGATTGTCGGTTTCAAAAATAAATTGTTATAGATTTTTTACGCAGATCATTCGAATACACGGTTTAATTATAAATCAACGATACATTTCAATAAAGAAACTGAAACAAAATTAAACGACTTAAATCAAGTAATAATTAACGTACTGCTCGTTACATAAGGGACGTGGGAATGTTTTGGGGAAATGCGTCCAATTTAAGTAAATGTTGACTGTGCACATATTGGTGAAGGGTGGTTTGAATTTGATTATTGCATATCAACAAGGCCCGGTGTATTGATTAAAACCGTTCAATTCAACATCAAAACATTATAAGCAATCACGTGTATAAACTGTTATGAATTAAATTGCACGAATATTGGGGTTTTTTTTGTTTGTGGTATAAATTAATCTGTATTTACAGGCAGATCCGGACTTGTAATGATAAGCTGAAATTTGAAAGCAGTTGAATATCAGAACAATTAAAAGAGTTATTTTCAAGACTCGGAAGTGACATTAACAAGTCATATGCATTTAGATTATATTTGCCATAAACCTTTTGTTGATTTATCCACTTATGAATCATCTAAAATAGAGGGACTGGTAGAACATGTATTTTCTGATATTTATTGATACATTATGGTAAAATCACAGCCGAATTGGTTATTTTTGCCTGCAGTGAGTGTTAAATGACGCAACAGCGAAGCAGATTACCCATACAAATATATCTTTATCAAATAACAACATAATTTTACGTAGCGCGCATTAAAACAGTGATTTACCGTACAAAAGAAATTCTGGTGCAGATGGTGTGATTGGCTTGGGTTCGCGTGTCCAAAAGAAATTGGCCTTTCCCCAATAATACCGCTTTGAAACGACTAGTTACATTAAAAGGTGTTTATTGGCTCGTTCCTTTTTGTTTATTTATCGTACGCCCTCACCTTTGATTTAATCCGAAGACTTCCCAATCTGCCGAACGTGGTAGCCGTCCACCTCCGCCAGCTGGGGCTGAAAAGAATGAGAACAGTGTGGAAGAAAGGTTTTAGTGAAAAAGTCAAGATGGGTTTCCTCTTATGTCGGAGATCACCGTGTTCCATCCCCCATCCCGTCGTTATAGATAAATCTCCCAGCGGCTCCTACAACCGCTCACGCATTATTACCGTCGTGCCGTATCCGACTACAAAAGAACCGCTCTCAAACTGTTCGGTTTTTATTGCCAGCTGAAAATTACGACGAAAAAGTCTATAATGACATCCAAGAAAAAAAGAAAAACCCAAATATACTTACTTCACGTAATTCTTCTTTACGAGAATTGAAAAATGTGTGAAATATTTATAATTCGATCTGGCAACGGCAAAATTATCGGAATTTAAAGATATGATAATTTACTTTAATAAAGCTTTTTATTTCCAAAAGCAGAATAAATTTTGATAATTGCACAAGTTGAAGCTTTAGTTATAATGTTACTTCAATCATTAACGATTATTTGGAGATTGTGAGATGCGGTTTGGTGTGACGTACCTTTTATAAATACATTTGCTTTATCGTCCCAACGTTTCGATGTTTATTGAGATCATCTTCAAGGATCAAAGTGTTTGTTTTCTGTGAAGGTATGTCATTCTTGTGTGTCGTATTGAGAGTGCAAGTTGCGGTTGGTCAATCAGTAATATAAGAAAAATAACTACCGAAGCTCAAAACAAAACGCTTTCCTATTTATTAAAGTATATTAGTATTATTAAAATAAATAGGTGCCACAATGGCAGTACTTATACAAAGAAACGCCAAGACATTTCACGGCTGGGCGGTTAGGCTAAACCATGATGAATGGTATGTGTTGCAAAACTGTTGAAATGCATGACTTGAAATCATTCTTTTTTTTCTCTCTCGCTTTCATGTCTTCTTCCTCCCTCTCACTCTCTCTCTTTGTCTCTCTTTCTCTCTTCCTCACTCACTCTCTCTCTCTCTCTCTCTCTTTCTCTCTCTCACTTTCTCCTCCCTCTCTCTCTCTTTCTCTCTCTCACTNTCTTCTTCTCTCTCACTCTCTTACTCACTCTCTCTTTCTCTCGCACTCTCTCACTCTCTCTCTCTTTCTCTCTCTCCCCTCTCTCTCCCTCTCTCTCTCTCTCTCTCTCTCTCTCTCTCTCTCTCTCTCTCTCTCTCTCTCTCTCTCTCTCACGTACTTAATCTGTCAGTATTAATGGGTCCCATTTTTCAATTCAATAAATATTTATCAGTTTCTCTCTCTCGATCTATATTTCTATCTCTCTAACGATAAAACTGTTTCAGTTTACTATAAACAGATTCAATACGAAAAAAGGAAATAAACTCATAATTCCGGACCAGATTCCGTTCGTCTCTATCCCTCACTTACACACAGACTTTCGAGTAACCCACAAATTTTTTTCAAGTTTTTTTTTTCTTTGCAAAAAATCTTGCCGTTTGGAAATCTAGTAATCTCTTTATTTATGTTACATTGAAATGAAAATACGGTTACCTATTACAGACTGAAAAAGATCAAATAAAAATTAATATATGACAACTAGTCATTTTCATTAGAATATTATATTTTACTCATGTATAACGTTAGCAGTTCCAGGCTAACAAAAATATTTATATTGATTTACAAGAACAAAATGCACACAAAAGTTAACAATCATAAAAGAATAAGTAAGGCCGAAATAAAATTATTTTGGAATTACTGTAGAGTAATTCAAAAAGAAAACGAGGGTTGCAACGGTCTATGTCGAAGAGGGAGAATAAGCGTAGCAAAATAATTGGGAACAGCTAAATTACTATGTGTTTTCTGAAGAAAACATCTCCTTTTACAAGTCACACTTATATGTATGAGTTAAGAGAAAACAAAAGTAAAATAGCATTTTCTCAACGCGCTTGAAGGTTGGACTGTTCGTTTATATAATTCTGTGCTTTGTTTTTGTTTATGTTTATGCTCGTTTATGTTTTTGCAATTCAGCACGATTAGCAGCATATAATTACGATATAAACTAGTAATATTATTAAAATAAATAGGGGTAACAATTGCAGTATTTACAAAAAGATAAGCTAAATAATTTCCCGACCGAACAGTTATGCTAACCCATCATGAATATTGAAAAATGTGACGTCTTTAAATCTTTCTTTTTTTTCGCTTTCCATTGTCTCTCTCCCTCTCTCACTCACTCTCAAAATCATTTCTACTAAGGACATTGTTTTAAAATACTTTAAGAATACTAATAATTAATAATTAATAAAATTAAAATACTAAATTAAGAAGCTATTTGATCTTTGATTTTTTGATAGAATCATATTCAATCAAATGGTTTTTTTTCTCTCTTCAACTTAGTAGACGTAGATTGGATAATGTGTTATAGAAAAAGGAAGCATTGCCTCTTGACGGCTGATGTAAATTTTACTTCCACAAATACAACACATATTTTGACCCACGACTTTTGGCTAAATACGCCGCTGCTTTTATACACAAACGTTCGAGCAAGACGCTAATTCTCGGGTTTTCTATTCAGCGCTGCAAGAAATCTTTCCGCTAGTGCACTATATTTTTGTGGTTTTAAGATGAAAATATGGTTATTTATTATCAATAACGACAAGCATCTGATAAAATTAATGTATAGACAAATATTCCATTTTACTAGGAATATTATATTTGACTCATGTGCAACGTTAGAAGTTCCAAGCTAAGAAAAATAATTACATTGATTTACAGCAACGAAATGCACATAAAAGTTAACAATTGTAAAAATAAATAGTGCTGAAATAAAATTCTTTAGAAATTACTGTAGTGTAATTCAAAGAGAAAACGAGAGATGCAACGGACCACGGCGAATAACAAGAATAAGCGTAGCAAAAAAATTGGGAACAAACAAATTACTAGTGTTTACTGACAAAAAAAATACAACCTTTACAGATATAAATTAGAATCACACTTATAATCTATAACCTGAGAGAAAAGAAAAATACAGGAGCATTTTCTCAACGCGCGTGTAGGCTGGACTGTTTATATTTTCTCTGGGTTTTTTCTACACATTTTCTGTTTTTACAATTCATTATGATAAGCAGTGGCTTATGTAATAATTATATAAAATAGGAGAT
The DNA here is from genome assembly GCF_000648675.2 of Cimex lectularius. Classification (NCBI taxonomy): domain Eukaryota; kingdom Metazoa; phylum Arthropoda; class Insecta; order Hemiptera; family Cimicidae; genus Cimex; species Cimex lectularius. The sequence continues at coordinate 61,037 of NW_019392853.1, forward strand.
AAGTAGTATTATTAAAATAAATAGGTGTGAAAACGGCAATACTTCGAAAAAGAAAAACTAAACAATTTCGCGGCTGAACGGTTAGGCTAAACCATCATAAATGGTAGGTGTTGCAAAACTGTTGAAATGCATGACGTGAAATCTTTCTATTTATCTCTCTCGCTTTTCATGTCTTCTTCCTCCCTCTCCCTCTCTCTGTCTCTCTTTCTCTTTTTCTTTCACTCTTTCTCTTCTTCTCTCTTTCTCTCTTTCTCACTCTCTCTGTCTCTTTTGCTCTCACTATCTCACTTTGTCTCTCTTTCTCTCTCACTCTCTCACCTTTCTCTCTCTCTGTCTCTCTCTCTTTCTCTCTCTGTCTCTGCCTCTCTCTCTTATTTTCTTCCTCTCTTCCTCTCTTCCTCTCTTTCTCTCTCTCTTTTTCTCTCTCTTTCTCTCTCTCTTTCTCTCTCCCACCCATTCTCAAAATTGAAGCTATTTGATCATCGATTTTTTAATAAAAATATCCACCATTATACTCAAATATCGAAATGGCTAAATCTTCAGAAAGAAAATATATGATTTATTTGTTTGACAGTTGAAATTAAAATGTGTAATTTTGGTAAATTAAAATTTGGAAGCCTTTTTGGTTTGTCACACGCAAGTAGCTCAACGCGTTATAAGGAATTGCCTGTATTTCAACTATCTAGCTTATAAGCTTAAGTAAGCACTTTGTTGTTTAACAGTGCAGTTTTTACGTACATTTATAATGGTTTTTATTCTTATTTTATTTTATCTTTTTATTTGATTTATTTTTCATTTATTGTTATTTAACTTTTTTTTAACTGTTTTGATCTTACTGGTCAATCATAAGCTGAACAACGCCGCAACGTGTATTTCTTGAGAACAGCAAAACTAAGCGTGTCATAACTGATTACATATAAATAAACATTTTGACTATACTTTACTGAATTCCATGTCAGTCGGATAAAACACGAAATTCTTGTTGTAATTTTTTTTTTAAATTTCACAAGCTTATTACCGTATACGAAAGAAATAAATGTATCGAATCGATGTCGCTTCCTAAAACGGTGGGTCCATTAAACACTTAAAAGATTACAGAAAGCTGGCAACGCAAAGCCCCTTCGGACCTAATGGGCCTCGAATAATCCGATTTGAACGTTGGGAGTAATTACAAGTGATTACAAGTATAATTTTAGAGGTTTAAAACGGAGGAAAAGCCGCCGAGGATTGTAAGATACAGGACGACGGAAAATTATGCCCGAAACAGGACGCTTTAATAACAGGCAGAATGTGAATCCTTTAACGACCGGCTCGCCATATCGCCCGAGTTCCATATGGTTTGAAAAATTTGACTTTTTTCTTTTTTTTAAGCTTTAACTAATACGTATCTCACTAGATACAGGACCTGCTAAAATGGAGAAACATGAAGACTTCTGAGTTGTATTTTAGTTTATTTACCCTTCGAATATGAATATTTGAGATATTGAACTCTAAAGTTAAGAAGGAATCCGGTTTTGTTTATTGGTAGAACTTGATATCGACTTAATTAATCTAAGAATGTAAAAACTCAACAAAAATTCCCAGTAATATACACTATCAGTCTGGGGTTCATAAACTCCGGAATGACAACAGACTATTTGTACCTAATTGTATAAAGGTACAAATTTTAATTCTGACGGAAGAAATAAATAAAAAAGGGAATGAAATTACAACAGGCTGGTTAAAAGGTCATACCGGTTTTGAATGCAATGCTGCCTTCGATAAATTGGCGAAAAGCGCCACAATTACTGGCTCGCTTCAGGTAGTACACCAATATCGGAAGGTCGGCTTAAGAAACCCAAGTTTTAATCGACAGACAAAAAGAATATTTCAGGAATGAACAAGAACTGAATGATAAAATAACGTTCCAACTGGTAGTTTGATGGTTTTCGTGGTTTCAAGATGACCAAATATTTCTGCATTATTTCTCACAGTAACTACCAAAGAAATGGGCATGGAATTTGCAACGCCTTTCTTCACAAAAAAAAACCAACGGTACTTTGTGAGACTTGTGAAAATATAAATGTCTTAAGGTTAAATACATTTACGCAACAAAACCCTCATCATCCCTTACAGGAAAACAACATCGTCACAGGAAGCTGATGACTTCCGATGACAAGAAAACATACCCAAAAATTGTATACATTTTTAACCAAAATACACGTAAAATTCACTAATTTCGCGTTTCGCTTTACCAATCAATATATTACAATTAATTAAGTTTTTAGTTGAGATAAAAAATATTACATCACATTTGAAAAATGGCAAAAAGGAGGGAAAACTCATAAGGTGGGGTTGAGATAGGAGGTTGGTGTCCGAGTGGATCGAGGTCACGATAGCTTAAGTGGTAGAGCAGCGGCGTATCTAACCGAAGATCGTGGGTTCGAATCCCGCTCGTGCCATTGACTTTTTTATCTCAACTAAAAATCTTAATTAATTGTAATATACAGGTAAAAGTTGAATTGAAATAAATTACCACTATTATTATTTAATATATTATTGATAAGTTCATGTACTTATGTAGTAAATCTATAAATAATTTTTTCTGTTAGTGATTATTGTATTTTGAGATCGTGAAGTGCGGTCTGGTGTGACGTAGGTTTTAGAAAAACATTTTCTTCATCGTGCCAACGTTTCGATCTTCATTGAGATCATATTCTTCTTTTGGAGAATTGGCTAACGGTTTCTAAACACCACACACTTTTCAGTTAACATTGTTCAATATACTGTTAATATTGTTCGCTATTTGTTATTACAAATCAAAAATAATTTAAGTAATTTAAAAAAGAGCAAAAACTGTCATCGGCGAAACCGATAAGTTTAGGACTTCATTGGCTGTTAATAAAAATTATTTTACTAATAAAACTTTTATAATGAGTTTAAGTTCCACGAAACTGTTAATCTCGGTTTTCGATTTTTCTTTATCAAATTATGCAGCATATTTGAAAAGCGAAAAACTTTATTTGTTAGTACTACTGTACTATATAACTCACTAATAGTAGTATCAATTCTGGTAGTAATTTTACTATAATAAAATGTTGTGGTAGAAATAGCAAAACAGCAGATTACGTCGTGATAGCACTAACATGAATTTCTGGAAATGGTATCAGTGGTAATTAGCAGCAGTATAAAAAATTGTGCACTAAACCTCTGACATTTGTGTTGAGAATTGAGTAATGTATGAAACATTCACAATCAAACTTTGTTGCAAATAATCTGGCGACGGATAACTTATCGAACTGAAAGATATGACAATTTCCTATAATAAGCTTTTATTTCAAATCGCAAAAAAATGTTGATAGTTGCACAAGTTGAAACTTTTATAACATTACATCAATCATGAACGTTAGTTGCTGTTTGTCAATCAGTAACTTAAAAAAATAATTACCTGAACTCAAAACAATGCTCTTTCCTATTTTTGCCATTCAGCACGATAAGCAGTGGTTTATATAATTATTATATAAGTAATGATATGTAGTATTATTAAAATACAAAGGTACGACAATGGCACTATTTAAAAGAAAAAAAATAAACAATTTCACGGCTGAGCAGTTATGCTAAACCATCATGAAGGTAGGTGACTTGAAATGCGTGACGTGAAATCTTTCGTTTTTTCTTTCTCCCTTCTCTCTCTCTCTCTCACTCTCTCTCTCTCTCTCTCTCTCTCTCTCTCTCTCTCTCTCTCTCTCTCCCACCCTCATTCTCAAAATCATAACTTCTAACGACATTAAACATCAGATATATCCTGAACCTGAAATATGACAGTTGCGTATATAAAAAGTTTTCGCAATTCAAATTTCTCAAAATTAAAGATTTAATCGATTACAATCTACAAAAGTTTTCAAAATTCTAAAAGTTCAAAAACCAAAATATCTATATGTGAGATTTAATTACATGTCTCAGATTCATGATAGAGATACTAGGTTTCCAAACTATCGTCTGCGTGTAGTTAAGCACAAAATCAAAACTTTTAATAGGTCATCCTCAGTAAAGGTGCAATAACGTTTTCGAGAATCCTTACATACATAAAACGATGTAAAAATATCAAAGATTTCCAGAATCGTCTTAAAAATCATCTGTTACCTAGTTATGATTGATATTTTAAATTTACCTTCTTTTGTTGTTTTGTCTTGTTTTGGTTTTTTTAGTTACTATTTAGTGAGTAAACCTTTATTTTTAGATTTATACGGGTGATTTACAATTCATTATTTGTACTGTATTGTATTGAAAATTATGTTTGTTCACTTATTTGATTAGTAATTTGCTTTTTAACTGCTCAATTATTATGTAAATTAGGATATCTATTTCAATAAGCAAATTTAAGTAAAACGAATAGATGGAACATATTGACCACAAAAACAAAGTTATTACATTTAATTAATGTTTAATAAAGTTGAAGAAAGTTAAACTTAACCATTGTATTTCACAATAGATGTAAGAATGGTCCTTGAGACCAAATCTTGTGTGATTGATAAATAAAACGTTCATCATCATCATCACCTCTCTCTCTCCCTCTCTCTCTCTCTCTCTCTCGCTCTCTCTCTCTCTCTCTCTCGCTCTCTCTCTCTCTCTCTCTCTCTCTCTCTCTCTCTCTCTCTCTCTCTCCCTCTCCATCTATCTATCTATCTCGCATACTTTGCTAATAAAACTTTTGCAATGTATTTATGTTTGACGAAACTGTTGATCTCGGTTTTTCGTTATCAAATTATGCTACATATTTGAAAAGCGAAAAACCTGATTTTTAGTACTGCACTACTGTACTGTATATAACTCACTAATAGCGTGTGGTGATTAGCGACCGTTAATCGATATTTATTTAGAAATCGTGAGATGCTGTCTGGTGTGATGTAGGTTTCAGAAAAACATTTTCTTTATCGTGCCAACGTTTCGATCTTTATTAAGCCCTGAAGATGATCTCAATAAAGATCGAAACGTTGGGACGATAAAGAAAATGTTTTTCCGAAACCTACATCACACCAGACCGCATCTCACGATTTCTAAATAAATACTAACAGTAGTTTCAATTCTGGTAGTAATTTTACGAAAACATAATGTTGTAGCAGAAGTACCAAATCAGCAAATTATGTCGTAGTAGCACTAATATGTACTACTAGAAACTGTAAGAGTGATAATAGCAGTAATTATAGTTGCCTACTACAAATTTAGTAGTACTAAAGCAGAAAAATTGTGACCTGAACCTCTCTGATTTTCTCTCAACAGAAAATCTATACTTTAAAATGATCAATTCGTTCGGTCTATTCAATCTTTTCTTAAACTCGTCTACCCAATATCAAGTTCAAGGTTTTTAAGAAAATGTGTCGTTCGATGGTTTCCCAGTCGAATCTTGCAGGCTTTTTTTCAATTATTTAAACCTTTCCGCCCTACGCGGTCTGATATCAATCATTCTTCTGATGAACGTACGAAAATTACAGCTTGTTCAGTAATAATGCTAATTTATCCTGGTTCAAAGAGCTCAATTAACTATCCCATGATTTTAATGTTGACCTTTGGTTCAAACCTAAAACCGTGAACAATGGTTCCCTAAATATCCGGGTTTTGAAGCGTCCAGGTTTGTTACAGGAATATTGAAAAATGTGCCGTCCTAAGGTACAATAAATTTTGCTGAAAAAAATTCGTTCATTCAATGTGATTTATTCAACTTAATAATAATCTAAAGTTGTTCCTTAATAATTCATGTTTGTCCCTTAATTACTCCTTTCTGAAAGGTGATTCTGTTGAACACTATTCATTGTGTTTTTTTAGTTGAGTTCTTCTTTCGGAATTTCAGACTTTCTTTTTGGAACTCGAGTATTTTGAGAGCTTCTTTTATTGCAAAACTTAATTCTCTTAATTGTTCAGATCTAGTTGGCTTTAGAGTTGATGATATTGGTCTGTGAGTCCTTGAAATCACGTTCAATCGGCGAATTTCTTTAATTACTCAAATTCCCGAGTGAATAAACCCAATAAGTGATACTTTGCCAGTTCAGCACTACTTGTCTTTACTAACAGTGGTATGGCAGAAAGCTCAGCAGTTTTATGCATTATTTTATACTGACAAAAGTATACAGTTATTTAATCAACTTCCGTTTCATCTGTATACACGTCGGACAGATAATTTTCTTGTCTAGAAGCCTATCTGTCAACCTGGTCACCTTTCTTTTCACCTTTATGATCGTTTGACTGGTCGTAGTTCCGATGTTATAGTTTATTGTTCATGGTCGATGTTAACATACAGTACTAGTTGCAACAAAAGTTCTAGTAATAGTAAGTGAAATAGAAGAGGAATTGTTAAAATATAATAATTTGATGTAAAATTAAAATTTGATTTTACTCACGTAAGTTTTTTGCAAGCTATCTAAAAAATTTCATAAAGCAAATTGTCCGGAGTGAACTTTTGCTGAGATTCGAGAAAGAAGAGAAAAAAGCTTTGTTTTGATTTCGTCCCTGAAGAGAGCTTTGGAAGATGAGAACCAATTGCTCTGCAGTCGAAAAACAAACAATTAACCGGCGTGTAGATGGAGATTGATGTCTCTCAATCAGGCCAAAACGAAATTTACTGCTCGAGTCAAAGACCAACCAGGAATGCAAATACGGTCTTGCCCCTCCGGGCCAGGAGGCTGGGATACACATATCGATCTTTGAGGCCATACCGGGTCATAGGTGACTCTCCGACACCCTCCGGCACCTATATTTATGATCGGCCGTTTCTATATTTAATTTTTTTCATTTTCATTCAATTTGACTCTTGCCGGGACGTAAAACCTTGTAAAACGGAGCAGTGCTTGTCAGGGTTTTTTTATTGTCCTTGCTTACACTTTTCACGTCTGGGTGGCAATTGAAATTTTTACGGTCACTCGCTGGGCGTTATAATTTAATTTATTCTCTTTTTAAATATGCGCAGGAATTTCAGAATTAATTTTTTTGATAGTCAAAATTCCTGTTTGATCAACATTCTTTTTAACAGAATTTTTTTTGTCCTTGTAAATTATTTATTTAGCAGAAAAGGAGATTCATTTGAAACATAAGGAAACCATAACTTTCCAAAAATTTGTCAGGAACGTCTTATTTTTGCGTAAATTAATGGAAATGTTCTGTTCCATGTTTAGTTTATGTACGCATGCAGTAGTCGAAGTGCATTCGTACTTAACTGAACGAATACATAATAGTCGTGTGTGCAAGTTTCTACCAACAGAAGTTAATTTTATTTATGGAGTATTTCGATTGTGGCCAATGATGGTACATGTACTATGAAGTTGCCAAGCTTTTGAATTGGGGCCTACTTACTTACGTCATGTTGCCTAAATCTAAATACTGAACCTGAGGAAAGTCCTTTGTGGTTAAGCTATTTTATTTAAAATGTCTTTATACAGCTAAATTCAAATACTAGACTGAAAACATGAGTCGGTAACAGTCTGAAGGTAAACAAGTCACAACACCCATGCATATGTGGTAGACATAATATCCATATTTTAGCATATCGGATTCGCAGCCAAATAAGAGGGTAACATACACATTACAGGTTGAATGTCTACAAGTTTGACATTTTTAGGCACTCTCAACACGACACGCAAGAATGGCACAATTACACAGAAGACAAACACTTTGAGCCCTGAAGATGATCTCACTAAAGATCGAAACGTTGGCAAGATAAAGAAAATGTTGTTCTGAAACCTACATCACACCAGACCGCATCTCACGATTTCTGAATAATTATTTTTAGAATGTAGGTTAAACGAGTGTCCTATTGAATTTGTGTTTCGATACCTGGCTTAGATTGGTCGACACGGTCAATTTTGTGTCCTCTTAATCTATCTGTCAAATATTGTTTGGTCTGGCCGTAGAATAGTCTTTACCCCCGATACTTTCAGACATAACTATGGCGCATCTATTAAACACAGTTAAACCACAACTTTCTTTTACATTATCCTTCCTCAATAAATACAATACGTACATGATATATTAACAGCAATTCCCACAGATCAAATTCAAACTAAATTAGATACATTGTACAGCTTTCACCCACGTCTACAATTTACGCATGAAATCGAAAACAAAACAATACCATTTTTAGATACATTCGTAATAAAACAACTAGATGGCACATTAATCACAGATTAGTATCAAAAACCAAGAAACACAGATCGCTAACTCAACTTAACAATCCTCTTCATACAATAATAAACACGGCCAAAGGGTTACTTCACAGAATGATTACCCTAAGCCATGAATCATTTCACCACAAGAGCATAAAAATATACAACATATCCTCCATAACAATCTCTACACTAAACACACAATCAATAACTACAACTTAACACTAACACCATCCACTATTACTAATATTGTCGCCGAGAATCAAATAGATTACACGGCATCTGAAAAATGGCAAAAAGGAGGGAAAATTCAAAAGGTGGGGTTGAGATGGGAAGTTAGTGCCCGAGTGGATCGAAGTCAAGACAGCTCAAGTGGTAGAGTGGTAGAGTGGTAGAGTAGCGGCGTATCTAGCCGAAGGTCGTGGGTTCGAATCCCGCTCGTGACACTGACTTTTTTATCTCAACTAAAAACCTTAATTAATTGAAAGATTTTAATCGGTCAAGCGGACCACGAAAACTAGTGAAATTACTAATAATACTACATCAAATCTATCAAATGCAGACAAACCAACATAACATACATTTCCATGCCATTCGTTCACGGCCTATTACATAAATTAAAGTAACGATGTTTTCTTATATTTCGACCTCAACAGATTAACTTATGATTTTTCCTTCTTGAAGGTGGGATAATAGGTCATCTCAAAAAAACGTTTTGTTCGAAGTCTGAAAGACTTAAGTATGTACCACACTGGCTCTTTTTTAAAATAAACTGTTATAAAATATTAATGACTGACGACCACTGTTTTAACCATTGCGTTAACTCACCTGAGGAAGGATTAAAATAAATCCGAAACATTGTGGATAAAAACTGGTTGTGGTTTTTTTGAGATGAACTATTATCTCACCTTCAAGAAGGAAAAATGATAACATAAATTAAACACATTTCTCTCTTCTGATAACTTTAAAATAGATTTCGAAAACTATAAAACAATTCACACACTTTTTTCCACAATTAAAGATCCCACACCAATAACAAATAAATTTTAATAAATCAATTGTTTAAATTGTCTGACAACTTACATCGGTATTACATGCCAATATCTTAATAAGAGAGTAAAGCAACATATCTATGTTCGCAAAAAACCAAAAAAAAATCCTACAGCACTGGCTACCCACCATTTTGAACACCAGCACAACTTCGACTTCAACAATCCAAAAATATTACACACAGAACAAAACAAACATAAACGTAACTTTTTAGAAATCAACAGAGATAAACACAGCATCAATTACAGAACAGACACATGTAAACTCTGTCGCAGCTACGCTAATATCATTAATTAAATTCAATATCGATAACATACATATATCATCATCACATCACACAAAATATATAATATAACGTATAAAACAATCATCACATTCCACATATCAAACATTTCTACATGGTATAATTCTTCAACAATTTGGCTTTCGTTTTCTTAATTATCCCCGTCTATATAATCCTGAAAGGATAATCTAGCCGAACCATTATCCATTTTTCCCAATTGCGGCTCCATTCACCTCAACGAAGCCGACTCTTCATACAAAAATGTCTTTCTATCCCGACTTCCTTCCCCACCCCTTCAAAATCCAACATATATAAGCATAAAACAGCAAAATCTCACTGGCACTCTAAACACGACACACAAGAATGACACATGTACAAGGAAAACAGTTTGAGTGAGTAGAAATACTTTGATTGAATCTAAAATGTCTAGCATTGTATAAATACATTTTTTCTTTTTTTCACATCCTACATGTATTTGTACAATTTAAATAAGGTTTATAAATCCCAGGCCCTGAAGATGATCTCAGTGAAGATCGAAACGTTGGCACGATAAAGAAAATGTTTTTCTGAAACCTACATCACACCAGACCGCATCTCACGATTTCTGAATAATTTTCTATAATAATATCTTATATTTATAAATATATTTTTACGCCTCCCAAAAAGCCGGTTGGAGCGTAATAAAATATAATTATACTACAATATTTGAAGTTTTTACTGTTACGACCTCTTGATGAGGTCATTACATTTAACAAATACATTTAGGATGTAGAAAAATGAATTTATACAATGCAAACTATATTTTTTATATTCAATCAAAGTATTTCTAAACTTCTTCTTATAAACATAAAACAGCAAAATCCCACTGGCACTCTCAACCCGACACGCAAGAATGGCACAATTACACAGAAGACAAACACTTTGAGTGAGTAGAAATACTTTGATTGAATATAAAAAATATATTTTGCATTGTATAAATTCACTTTTCCACATCCTAAATGTATTTGTTAAATGTAAACAATGTTTGTAAATCCCAGGCCCTGAAGATGATCTCAATAAAGATCGAAACGTTGGCACGATAAAGAAAATGTTTTTCTGAAACCTACATCACACCAGACCGCATCTCACGATTTCTGAATAATTTTCTATCATAATATCTTATATTTATAAATATATTTTTTACGCCTCCCAAAAAGCCGCTTGGAACGTAATAAAATATAGTTACACTACAATATTTGAAGTTTTTACTGTTACGACCTTTTGATGAAAAAATCTAAATTAAAATTCATTTTTAATAAAAACTTTTAAAAATTAGTGACATCTGGCTTTAGACCGGAAAAGGGGAGAAAGGGTGCCTTAGGTCACTAAGTCGTCAAAACACTAATATTTACGATTTCATCATCGGTTATAATTTATTTTGGCGTTATATTGTAATAATTGGTCAAAATTATCTGTTGGACATGAGTGACGATGGTGCAAGAAAATAATGAGGCGTTAATTAAAGACTAATTGTTACAACAAAAAATAATAAATTCTGTAAAAAAAGTAGATGATCTCACTAAAGATCGAAACGTTGGCACGATAAATATAATGGTTTTTCTGAAACCTACATCACACCAGACCGCATCTCACGATTTCTGAATAATTTTCTATAATAATATCTTATATTTATAAATATATTTTTACGCCTCCCAAAAAGCCGGTTGGAGCGTAATAAAATATAATTATACTACAATATTTGAAGTTTTTACTGTTACGACCTCTTGATGAGGTCATTACATTTAACAAATACATTTAGGATGTAGAAAAATGAATTTATACAATGCAAACTATATTTTTTATATTCAATCAAAGTATTTCTAAACTTCTTCTTATAAACATAAAACAGCAAAATCCCACTGGCACTCTCAACCCGACACGCAAGAATGGCACAATTACACAGAAGACAAACACTTTGAGTGAGTAGAAATACTTTGATTGAATATAAAAAATATAGTTTGCATTATATAAATTCACTTTTCCACATCCAAAATGTAATTGTTATAAGTAAACAACGTTTGTAAATCCCAGGCCCTGAAGATGATCTCAATAAAGATCGAAACGTAGGCACGATAAAGAAAATGTTTTTCTGAAACCTACATCACACCAGACCGCATCTCACGATTTCTGAATAATTTTCTATAATAATATCTTATATTTATAATTATATTATTTTACGCCTCCCAAAAAGCCGCTTGGAACGTAATAAAATATAGTTACACTACAATATTTGAAGTTTTTACTGTTAGGACCTTTTGATGAAAAAATCTAAAGTATAATTCATTTTTAATAAAAACTTTTAAAAATTAGTGACATCTGGATTTAGACCGGAAAATGGGGGAAAGGGTGCGTTAGGTCACTAAGTCGTCAAAACACTGATATTTACGATTTCATCATCGGTTATAATTTATTTTGGCGTTATATTGTAATAATTGGTCAAAATTATCTGTTGGACATGAGTGACGATGGTGCAAGAAAATAATGAGGCGTTAATTAAAGACTAATTGTTACAACAAAAAATAATAAATTCTGTAAAAAAAAAAGATTATAAAAAGACTTCCCACAATCTTATACGATTCTACACAATGCCAAATTCTGAGAAGACGAGTTCTTTTTTCAGCTCCACAACCTCGCCACATTGCTCATAAATTTACGGATTATTCAGTTGAATCTCACAGAGGTAAACATTTTTGGGTAGTCTCATTAAATTGTTTTATAGTTTTTTTCTTGTGGGTGATATATTATTTCCTTAAATAAAAATCAGTTAATTCGTTTTATTTTATTCCTCAACTGATAGATTAGAAATGTAAATGGATATATGACTTTAGTAATTTGAAAGAATTTTGAGAAATATTTGTATTTAATATACGTGTACAAATATGCTGGGCAACTACGAAGACAATAAACTCGCACACGCTCAGAGATACATTTTGGTTGATATATTTGACAGAAAAATGCAGTGTTCAACAAATCTATCAATGTCGTTTGAACTGCAGTTGTATATTTGATTATTTGTATTTAACAATTATCATGATGAATTTCTTAGGAAATGCGCGCGCGTGAAATATTTTTTTGCCCGTTGTACATAAGCGAAGGTGTTGGCGCGATAAAGAAAATGTTTTTCTAAAGCCTACGTCATACCAGACCGCATCTCACGATCTCCAAATAATCTTTCGAATATGTTTATCACTTTTCCTTAATTTTAGGTTGTTGGCATGATGTAAAAATTGTACAATTTTTAGCCTTGTCGAGTTACAACGTAATAATGTAATTAGTTGTCTGGCTACACGGACAATTCGACGAGAGGTGAAAACTAGGACGACCAACCCACTAGATCTTATTATCGCGATCTATACCGCTGACGTTAAACTACTAACTAATAAAAAAATAATAAAATAAAGAAAAGGCAGCAGCGTCAGTCGACCGGGTCTGGGCCCCCAGAGAGACTAAACGCAGAAGGGTCAGAACCGGATTCATCAGTTATATGCATTTGAATGGGAGCCAAAGTTCGCGTATACAGTGAAAGATATTATGTTTCACTGAAATAAAGGGTGTTTCTTGGTTCCGTATAGAAAGCGAGTAGCATTACCACCCGATATGGGAATTGTGCTTGGCAGTGAATCATTGTGTCCCCTGTTTCAATTTTCGTTATAAATAAAAATACTGCGAGTATTACCCATTTCAACGTAGGAGAAGATAATGTTTAGACTCTATTGGACGTAAGTATCATTTGTGAATTTAAAAATGATTTTTTTTTTAGTTTTTCTCATTTTACCTCTCCCCCAATGAGTAGTAGACTTATTAGCCAATATGAGGAAGTACATAGGTGTAGACAATTAAAATTTTGCAAGAAATTTTAAAAAGAAAGCATACGTATGTGATGACGTAATGCCGAAATTTCAATTTACATCAAAATAGTGAATATTAGTATTAAACGATCTTCACGAATACCCTTATAAATTTGCGTTTCAGTTAATTGACAAAATAAAGACTAGGTTGTTCATTTTAATTTTTAATTGGTTGAAAATTGTGATTTAATGTACGAAGACTTAAGCTAACATTACGACAAATTTAGGATAAATTGGAAGGTTGTTTGGCTGTGATTCATAGGATAACCGGATTGATCTAGTTCAGTATAGATTTTACTTCATAATTTCATTTTTTCTGAAGCCATGGGATTCAATATGGTAAATAAATTTTTATATTTGTTAGCCCTACCTAGTTTTGCAGTCCTAATGAAGTGGAATTTTTTATTTTTGTTTAAGCTCGACGAATAAACCGAGTATTTTCTTTCCAATGGGCCTTATACATGATTTTTAATGTATTTTTTAATTATATTTATGTATAAGGTAACTTTTTACTTTAAGATGTGATTTGGGGGCGTCGGTGGCCGCAACGGTTTAGGCGTTGACACGGCGCTCACCACTGTAAGGTAAAGGTCCCGGGTTCGAATCCAGCGGCCTGCGTTCGAACTCGACATACTTACAAATGGGCTTTTTTTCAAAACACCGAGGGTTGATGTAACCTCTGCTGCTGCGAACCCTCGTAAAAAAATAAAAATAAAAATGTGATTTGGAAATTCGTCATGTCGTGTGCGCTCAATAATTCTATGCCGGTCCTTTCAAAAGCATTTCCATCCCTCAAGGCTGGTGGGTCCATCGAGATGGAAATCGTGTTGGGTCCAATTATAAACGTGTTGGAGAAACGGAATCCCAAACTCGTTACGACAATTGCACGAACATTTTTTTAAATAACATTTGCTAAATCCACCGATTGGAGTGTTAATTACGATAAAAACCTTGCGAAGCTGTTTAATTGGATATAATTGGTCGATTTTACTGGGAAAATCCGATAAGTCTATCTCTACGCTCCTGGCAAATGCAATCAGATTGGCACGTCAACGCTGACGATGGCGATTACATCATTTTACCCAGGAACCGTTGAAAATAGGGCGATTTTAGCATTTTGTTCCGATGAAGACGATCCTTTGGGTCAAACGAAAAACGTTTTATAGTCTGTAAATTTAAAAAAAAACGTGTGAAGAGGATTTGGATAAATCGCACAAAAAATTAAACTTGTTGAGTTGTTACCAGACGTGGCCGAATAGAAAAGGGGCGAAAATATAAACACACTCAACGAACCGAAGGATATCGTCAAACGGCCGAAACATGGAAATTAGGAACGGCTCTGCCGGAAAATAGACTTCATTCCCGGTATACAAAAGGGTGAAAAAACGTCCGGTGATGGAAAGGTGATTTTCCCAGTTGTAGAAGTTGGCGGAAGGGCGAGTTAGAAAAGGGTAATTTCTGAAAGAGACGGTACGCACCCTTACAACCTCATTAATATGCACAACCCGCTCCAAAAGGCGTATATCTTGTCTTGGGAAAATTTCCCATCGGATTTCACCATTCAATGAAGCACCGGAGAGGGGTTTTAAGCCCGTCTCATGTGAAGTGAAGAGGCGTGACTGGGGTGGACCAACTTTTAACAATTTACCACCTGGATTTTACTCCCTTTTTAAAAGTATGAAGTGCCAACAGGCGTGGGTTGGCCTGGTGTAAAATAATACCTTGTTAACTGAACTTGTGTACACCGCTAATGATGTCGTTACCTGAACATTAACCTCATCACGTCTTCCTTTCTCGTAGCAAAACAACTCAACTATTTCATTACAAAGTAAAAGAAATGTTGTAATATTTTCCGCCAATGCACTGCCATTTTTTACTGTAATAATTATTATTTATGTGTTATTATGTATTATTTACAATCTGAAATCAAACTAACATAAAAATTGTAACACCGAAAGTTTTTATTTCAATATTTATAACTCTGTCAAGACGGTCGTATTCTTGGTCTATTTGGTGAAAACCTTTTAAGATGATCGACACAGGCATATAAACACCACACCCTCTTACAGTATTCAGGCCAGACTTGTCAGCAGGTAAAACTAGCTCTTAATCTGACCGTCGATCTGTCTGTTTAGCCTAATACCTTCCGTTTTTATCAGTATAAAGTTTAACTCTGTCTGTCAGGAGGTCTGACGGCTTATCAGTTAAAAACGAATACGTCCTACGATCATCTCTTTGTCTATCTGGTTACATTCCTATACGCCTTAATTCTGATCGTCATGTGAATATCGGCTGATCATGTCTCTGACCTGTCACCTTTTTTGACTGTATGACGGTCAGATATCCGTATGTCCGTCAGCAATAGCAACCTTTCAGTCTAATCTATCTTTTTCTTCCTTAATGTCGGTTTGACTGGCCGTTTGTCTGCCTGCAAGCCTGACCACCTATCTTTTTAAAAAGATAGTTCCTGCTAACAGTTTATTGTTTTCAATGATCCGGATTTCAAGCTTATAGCTCATCATCAGGTTGAAGGAATTTACAATCTGATGATGAGCTATAAGCTTTTTTAAAAAGATAAAACAACATACTCGCACCACCATTATAATTTCTACTGACCATCTATCTTATCTGGCCACCTTCCATTTTGTCTGTAGATAGGTTTCAATGACTGTCTGCAGGTCTGCCGGTCTTATCATCTCTTTTTGGTCATCTTTTTTGTCGCTAAAGCAGGTCTAAATCAGCGATGAGAACGATTTAGTCTGATCTATTGCCACTCTTCTTAATGCCGGTGATAGCCCATCTGGATGCAAGACTATCTATTTGTCTATCAGGGACACTCACCCAAGGAGTATTAGCCCGCTCAATGTGGAACTACAGCGACAACGGGTGGTATAGTGATTAAGGCTCGAGACCCTGGTGACATTTTCAGGCCTCATCCACGTCCCTTTTCCAATCCAGATTCTTTCATTCTATCCTGTCACCCCCTCCCAACCATTGGTTACAAAGGGGGGGGTGTTCGGGCGCAAAATAATGGTGTAGCCCAGAGGGCGTGGCAACCTCTCTAAAGCACAAGCTGTACTCGTGTCGGCCTCGGGTCGGCATGGGCGGCGGGTGCCTTATCAGAGGCACACGAGGGTTAGGGTATCAGATCCTGTCTGCATAGACGGGGGGGTGCATAACCATCTGTACTACGGGGTAACATAAACGTTCCAAAATTCAGCCCCTGTTGCAACGGGAATGGATTCGTAGTGGCACGTGGCGACGCCCCTGGCAGGAACAGGAAGAGGCTGTCTTCTACCTGTGACCTTCACACGAAACTTGCGTATGACCACCTTTATACATCGGCATCGTGTAATCGTTGAGATCGCTATGATTATGCTGAAAAGTCCCTCGAATGAGTAGTGGCGGATGGGAACGGGTAGTGAATCGGTTGCTCCTACTCGAGTATGCTTTGCACGTAGGTGTAGGCTGAGCTCGATGGAGGCTTTTACCGTAGGCGGTTCTCCTCTAGGAGGTTGGTTAGCAATTTCTCTATAAAGGGAGCGGATCTGGTAGTTTAAACGCTAAGAAAGCCCCAATACTCTGGAAGATAGAATGGCCTTCTCTATCTAGGGAGTGCACGGGAGACTGGGCTGATGTATTTCGGCGTAGGTAGCCCTTTGCGTGCGGCATACGGTCTGATGGTTAATGCAGACCCGACCACTCGGAATGGGCAAGCGGGGAGTGAGGTTTTCTTGGCCCTTCAGAGCTGAGCTGCCTCTACACCAATGCTGCGGCTGTAACACACTTCTGTCGTATGCGGAGGTGCGTCAGCTTTCATCTTGAGAGTCAAAACGTCCGATAAGGCCGAAAGGCTAGGTGCGGACGTTGAAGATCCTCATTGTCCTTTTAAGGACGACCGAGTATAGGGGAAAGCAATGTCTATCAGGTCATCTTGATATATGTTACCTCACATCCTAACCATTCAGTTTGCCCGAACATCAAGTTATCTTTCTATTCTATCCATGCCTGTCTGACTGAGCTCTCTGTCTAAAAGAAAAAACATAACTGGTAAAACCCGATGTAGCCTATATCCTTCTGTTTTACTGAACAACTGTCATCTTTATTTACCCTTTTGATTTTCAATCTGCCATTATTCTTTACAATTTGTCCTTCTGTAGATCACTCTGAAGGAATTCTGAACTCAACTCGGTTTAAAAAATTAAAAAATGAGAAGACAAAGTTTTGAAGATTTCTTATTTATGTAGAACAGTTTACATGAGCCATCTCTAGTATTATATGTAAATAAATATTTACTATATTTAATGTAGTCTTTCTTTAGGTATACTTTGACAGTAAAATTTTATAAAATGAAAAATCGGGTTGAAAAGGCTTTTTATGCTGCTTACAGATCTTTCTATCACAACAAGCTCATTATTGGCACTTGGATAAAAGCGATGGGCATATTTTGTATTGGGTCCACATGTCGGTCGATAAATACCCCCGTTTGTGAGGGTTCGGACTTCGATTAATCGGAATAAACGATTCCCGGCCGTCCTATCGAAATGAATGATGGAGTTTTAAACTGTGCTGACCGACCAGGATGAATTGATTATTGGGGAATTGAATTTTTATCTAAATACTGAACCTCAATGATTTTTTGGAAAAAAAACCATGAGGGCCAGTGACAGATTTTTATCAAAAATTGTTCGTTCCGTTATGTAGAAAGTATTCATACAAAATATCGAAAAGAAACCGGATTGGGATATTAAACTTCCTGCATATTATTGACCTAATTCAGCCAAACTCGATCGACAATTTCAAAACAAAATCTCTGTTTGTCTGTCTGTCTGTCTGTCCGTTTGTCTCTCTCTGTCTCTCTGTCTCTCTCTCTCTCTCTCTCTCTCTCTCTCTCTCTCTCTCTCTCTCTCTCTCTTTATTTCTCTCTCTCTCCCTCCCTCTCTGTCTCTCATTGTTTCTTACACGCACAATTTTCTTTATTTCTATTATTATTTTTATGTCCTTTATGTCCTTCTTTTGTTGTGATGTAGTGTGAATTTTGGTTTTTGTCTTCGTTCTCTCATTCTCTCTCTCTCTCTCTCTCTCTCTCTCTCTCTCTCTCGCTCTCTCTCTCTCTCTCTCTCTCTCTCTCTCTCAATGGCTTATTCATGTTTATGTAATTACATAAGATAAGCAAATTTTAATAGGTTGCAATGAATAATATTCTTTGTTTAATTGAAATATATTTTCATGTACTAAATCAAATTGATTGTCACGATTTAACTCATTTTTTGTCGATTATGCTAAATCAGATAATCTTAGTCTCTCTCTCTCTCTCTCTCTCTCTCTCTCTCTCTCTCTCTCTCTCTCTCTCTCTCGCTCGCTCGCTCGCTCGCTCTTTTTCTCTCATTCTTTTTTACACATATACGACATCAAAAAATCTTGACGTGATTTAGTATGAATTTTGTCTTTGTCTTCGTTCTCTCTCTCTCTCTCTCTCTCTCTCTCTCTCTCTCTCTCCGTCCCTCTTTCTCTCTTTCTTCTTAGTTATTATTTCTTTACTTCACAATATTAATATCAACAACAATAAACGTAATATTTTGTGAATCCGTTAGTTGTTGTTTACTGTTGGAACAAATTTGATATGTAGTTAGGTAAAAGAAAAAAATTGTGGAAATAATAAACAAGATGATATATACTTCTTCCCTTCTTCTTATACCATTCTACATAAATTCAAAACAACGCGATCTAGGCCTCCATTGTTTTTACACTTTATCAAGCTTTTTTTTAGAAAGATAATCGCTTCTATTTTTCACGAGACGATTAAGGAATCCAGGCCACGACTTCGCGTGATTACAAGACTCATAGAGGGGGGAGGGAACCGCTGTCAATATTGCAGTTATTGAAAAAAATTTATAACGGAGAATTTCCCAAGCGTGAGATTTCAAAAATCTAAGTTTCACAAAGTAAATAACAATTAGCGTTCTTTTTTGGGGGGTGCACCGAAATCCCAGCCGTCTTAATTCCCTAACTCGGCCACTGGGTAAAGTTTTTATTGGCAATGAATCCCCTTTCCTCGCTTCGGAGAAAAAGAAACTTTCATGGCTAACTCAAAAAAGAAGAACCTTTTATAAACAGTGAATCAGAAAATCGAACGACTAGGCCAAGGTTTTATATAGACTGCGAAAATTTTTCAGGAAATGACAATATGTTAAATTTTTAGAGTTGAAACTGTTAAGAAAATAATATATACATTATTTATTAGTTAAGATTAATAATGAAATTTGCCCTATGTTGGTTGTTTTTTATGGCATAAATTGAAAATTTCACTGTTTGATTAGGTCATGCCTGTGGGTCTAGTTGGCCTTGGGTTTCGTCCCGTAACAAACCAGATAGCTATACTTTTTTAGCGAAAATCTCCCCAACAGATTTTTTAAGTTTGTAAAAAGATCTTCTTTCGTTATTTATCATAGTTTGAAATGAAAATTTCACTGATACGATTAGGTCATGCCTGTGGGTCTAGTTGGCCTTGGGTTTCGTCCCGTAACAAACCAGATAGCTATAATTTTTAGCGAAAATCTCCCCATCAGATTTTTTAAGTTTGTAAAAAGATCTTCTTTTGTTATTTAGCATAGTTTGAATTGAAAATGAGGCTCACAGGATGTTTTGTAGCGGCCAGTTCGGAAACCAATTAATTATCCTCCCGTTGAAATTACACGGAAAATGCCTGCTTTAATGAATCTTTGGTTAGTGGCTGTTTGTGAGGTGGCTGGTTACCTAAGCCCATTGTCAAGAGCAAGTTGTTAATTATACAATGGTCCCGGGGAGAGGGTGTACAGTGTGCATTGTCGGTAAACAAGAGGGCCGCCTCAAAGCTTTGTCCAACCATTAGCTACGTCCACACTTCTCAAACGTAAATAACCCCCAAAAAAGACTTGCGTCTTTGGACGCACTTTCGGGATGAAGTAGAATTCAGGGGGAATCAGACGTGAAAACAATTCGAAATGCCGTTCATTATCGGGAAACTTCATAAATGGAAAATTGGAATGGGTACAAATATTTCGATCCAAAATGTTACAAACCAATACAGTACAAATTCAAAACGAATTTCAAATTTTATAGTTTAAACAGACACCGTGTATACAATGAATATACGTCGGCCTAGCTTGAAAAATCTGTTAAGTCCAGTTATATGGACAATAGACATATTTGAACATTGAAGATTAAAACGTTGTAGCAATTTGTATTTTTTATACACTTTGACGCTATAAATATTTTTTCAGTAGGGATGCGTTAAAAAACATAAAAAGACATAAACATAAAGACATAAGTGTCGTTTTCTTAGAATTATACGTTAAAAATAGATAATTATTTAGATAATTATTCCAAGTTTGGAATGGTTTACCCGATTGGGCTTGAAAGTATTAATGTGGAATTCTCTTAAAATAGTAGTCCATGCGAAAAGTACGAAAATAACCGAGAAGAAGTACATAATTTATTAAGACGCCAGCAGCTCCAAGTCCGATCGAATGTGACTCCAAACTTGCAGTACTTACCTCGTAGCAACGGTTCAAATTTGAAAAGGATTTATCGCATGTCTGAGATAAGCGATAACAAGTGATCAAAGGGACCGCCTAATCTCGCTCTTAATCTACCCTCAGGCGTAAAATGATCAACAGTATCATTTACCCTTTTTTTTAAATAGAAATCGTCTCCTCAGAAAATACCCGAGCCTGTGCTTTTTTTATTATTATTTGAATGTGTATTTTAAAAATTAAAAAACTAACTGTTTAAGTATTTTAATATTGACGTAGTGCCTTCATTAAATACAAAAATACTCCTGGCTAAAAGTTTTAAATATTTAAAACACTAAGATGAACCGAAATACCAAAAAAAAGTTGTTAAGAAGCATATTTCATTGGAACCAGGGTATGAAACCGGTTGGTGATAAAATGCACTGTAGTTAATGAAGTTTTGGGATTGTCAGAAATTTAAAATGGATTCCAATGCTGAAAAGCTACATTAATTAAACAACTTGGGCGTTAAAAAAAACAGGTACCCCCAGGGTTGATATGACCTCCGCTGTTTCAAAACCATCTAATTTAATTAATTAACTAATTAAACTCATTATTTTAAACTACTTTTAATTTTTAAAATATTGTCTTGATGTGTTTATTATATCTTCATAATGAAGAATGGTCATGAAATAGTGTAGTCCCATGAAAACAGAGTAGTTAATTTTTTTTAAAAATTTATACCAATTTCGAAAATATGCTGTTGTGGTTAATGTGCCTTAATGTTGAAATGATGAAAAAGCTAGTTCTGAGAAAACTGTAAAGCAAAGTAAATAAAAAAAAATAAGGTGTAAGGAGAAAAGAAATTTAGTTGTCTATGCTGAAGTGCCTTATGTAAGGCTTTCATTAATGAAGAACTTATGAAAATGATAGTTCTGATAACACTGTAACAATTGGTAGTGTCAAACAATGGCAAATCGAGAAAATAACTTTAAAAAACATAAAATACAAAGTTGCAATGTTTGAATTTCAGCTGTTCATGATGAAATGACGTTCGTTAATGACGAACTGATGAAAACGCTAGTTCCGGCAAAACTGGAAAGCTAACCCTAATCGAAAAAATGATGAAAAATCATGAAATATATTAAGTAGCAATTTTGGAAAAGATGCTGACGATGTTAAAATCTGTAAGGCTAAGCATTCATTAATGAAAAATAATGAGGAAAATTCTACTCGCAGGAATAAATTTAAAGTGAGCAAGGATGGAAAAAAATGATATTTTGAACAAAAATTGGTTTAGTTAGAATTCTTGAAAGAGTATTAAAGTGGCTAGAGGCTTCAGATTCATTAATGAAGAAAACTAATGAAAATAGTAAACCCATGAAAAACTGTAGTGACATCCAATCCAAAAACCAGACTTTCATTGAAGAAGAATATGCAAATGTACTCCTGTGAAAAAATATAAATGAAGAATATTTAGAAAATGCTACTTCAAAAAGTATTTATTTTGTTTACAATTCTGAAAATTAAGAGATATCAAAATGCCTTAAAGCTATGAATTCATTAATGAAGTATACTGATGGAATTGGCAAACCCAGTAAAAATTGTCCAGTTAATACCAATCGTCACAAGATTGTACAAAACAATCACACTTTATAGATCATATTTTAATTTTAGCTTGTGTACATTTTGACGTCAAAACTTCCAAAAAGTTGCTCATATTCATTAATGAACAGATTCTCTCGGGCTAAAGTTTTGAAACATAAAATTTCATTTTATTTTTATACTGTTAAAATTTTAAAGTAAAGGCTAGGCCTTCAATGAGGACAAATATTTTTTTCAATGAAAGAACACTTATTGCGTATAAAGGATAAAATGTGAAGTAATTCCTGTCATCCTGGAGGGCTTAACGTACAACTACCCGTTGGGTGTAGCAGACGAGGGTAAACCGCAGTACAATACTTTTTTCATATTGTTATCAAATAAAATACCATGGACTGTGCCGGGATTCGAACCCAGAACCGCTAGTGTAAATTCGTATCGCACGTGATTACTACTAGGCCACCGCGATCTGTATGAGAATATTTTCTTGCATATAAGATGTATACGGCTTCATTAATGAAGAAGCATCGCCAACAAACAATCATTAGATTTCATAAACGTAAAAACAGATCTTCATTAATGAATGGATATCTGGAGTTTTAGTTATCACAGTTTATCAGTATAAAAAAAGCAAATTATTTATTACAAATATATTTCGTGAATTTATTTAATTCAATTATATGTCATTCGTGTATGTACATATATAATAATAATAAAGTTTATTAAATTTATAAGTAATATTATAATAATGTGAACATAAATGTACTCAATAAAAAAAAACAATATGGCCTGAAAGGTGGCGGGAACATAGAAGTAATTGTAATAATGATGATAATAATAATAACTTAATAATGTAAAATGTATAAATAAATTATTTTGAAAAATAATATAAACCTCTCTGATTATAAATTATCGTGAACGGTTAACAAAAATATAAATTTTCCTGAAATAAAATAAATAACTAAATAGAAACTAATATGATAAATTCGTTAAATTACAATAAACACAATAAAAATATATTAAGTAGAAAAAATAAGGATAAACAAGAATAAAAGTAAGAAGGGAAATAAGTATACACATAAAAATATTAAAAAATATAAAAAATAATTCCTTAAATTCACTAATTTCGTGGTCCGCTTGACCAATTATATATTACAATTAATTAAGGTTTTTAGTTGAGATAAAAGACAATGGCACGTGCGGGATTCGAACCCACTATCTTCGGCCAGATACGCCGCTGCTTTACCACTTGAGCTATCGTGACCTCGATCCACTCGGACACTAACTTCCCATCTCAAAATTCAAAAGGTGGGTTTGAGATGGGAAGTTAGTGTCCGAGTGGATCGAGGTCACGATAGCTCAAGTGGTAGAACAGCGGCGTATCTACTCGAAGTTCGTGGGTTCGAATCCCGCTAGTGCCATTGACTTTTTATCTCAACTAAAAACCTTAATTAATTGTAATAAAAAATAATAATAACGTGGAATAGTAGATAGAATAAAACAATGTCATCATTAAACATAATCCTTCCTATACATCCAAGCTGCCCTGGTGAATTCCACCAATACAGCTCAATTGGATCCATCCAACAAAATTAAAAATTCTTTTCTTGTGAATACACTGCACCCGAAGGTAAAAATCATCTGTTTTCAGAAAGAATAAGGAAAACCGCTATAAAATGGAAATTGTCCTCCCTTGCTTTTAGGTTACAAAGAAGGCATTCTTCTCGTTCAGAAGCTTGGTACGGTTTGTAGTTCGAGTTAAGCAACTCCTTAACTTCAACAACCATCTGATGGATCGAGGATCTAAATTTTGCTTTTTTTGTCCATTCAAGCTTGCACACTTTACATTCGTATTTAGGTTCATGTATAGAGTGTAATGGTGGGTTTGAGATGGGGAGTTGATGTCCGAGTGGATCGAGGTCACGATAACTCAGGTGGTAGAGCGGTGGCGTATCTAGCCGAAGGTCGTGGGTTCGAATCCCTCTCGTGCCATTAACTTTTTTTCATCTCAACTAAAAACCTTAATTAATTGTAATGTTTAATTGGTCAAGAGGACCACGAAATTAGTGAATGGAGTGTAACGTTGGGACATCACATTTATTTAAATGAAATTTTGCCATTCTTTTCAAGTTTTTGATTATGTTTTTTTAGGTTTCGTGGTCCGCTTGACCGATTAATATCTTTCAATTAATAAAGGTTTTTAGTTGAGATAAAAAAGTCAGAGTCACGGACGGGATTCGAACCCACGACCTTCGGCTAGATGCGCCGCTGCTCTACCACTTGAGCTATCGTGACTTCGATCCACTCCGACACTAACTTCCCATCTTGGTTCGAATCCCGCTTGTGACACTGATTTTTTATCTCAACCAACAACTTAATTTCTGATTATGAATTAATTTTCCTTAATCATTTATGATAAGACAAACTCGTAGGGTATTTTGAATTTTTTTTAACATAAGCGGAAATAGACGAGAAAGTAAAGGTCTTGACGTAATTAAACTTCGATGGAAAATACATTTAGCTAAGAATGCTGAAAGCAAATGGAGATAGATTGTTTTGGCCAAAATGTTTCGTCTCTGGCACGTATTTTTTCGCTGTATATGTAACTCGAATCTTCCTTGTAACGTTTTGTCTTAACATGTTTGATTACCAGACCAAATGAAAAAATACATTTAAGCGTTCCTGATCCGTCAAGAGAAACAACGTTAAAATAGAAATTTCTATAAACAGTTTTGTTTGCAATGTGGTTCGAATCAGATTTACTATTCTGAGGATGTTTGGCAAGTAGGAAACATTAAGCTGCGCCGACAAAAAATTATATTAAAATGTAGTGAATTAAGTAAAGCGCTTCTCGTCCAGGGGGAAACGTTGAGAATTTATAATTTGTCCATTACATTCCTTACTGAACAGAACTAACTTGAAATCGATTATTATGGCGGAAATCATACCAACGATCGAGGAATTCGTTGGAAAAAAATCGGAAGTCTATCTCTGCACGTCAATCACGATAGAAAATATTCCATTAATGACACAAAACATCTTATATTTTCTCGGTAAATTCGATAAGGAAAAATCAGCAGACGTCATTGATTGTGTGCTGTGAGGGAAAATGGCCTATTGAATATTTCAATGGTGTTACCGACGTCATGAGGAGGAAGCTCTAATCAGCCACTAACCATATCCTATTATCAACTATTCCGAGTACACCTTCAATTGTACGCGCTTCGGGTTTGTTGATATTCGACACCTTCAAATCCCGTGACAAGCTTACAATACTCGAGGGTCATTTGTATTTTCAAACGTTTCACGATAAGTAAATCGAGGAGTTTTTATAAATTGGCCCCGATTGAATAGTTAAAGAAAGGTCAGAAGATATTACAGTTATACGATTCGGGTCTGAAGTTGTGTCGTTATTTTCTCATGGCCTAGCCTCTCATTCACAACTCTCAATTTTACTTGTAATGAAAGCTTTAAGAAACAGACAAATGGGCAAAAATCCCTTATAATTGTTTTAATATTATATATTATAAAATTACATTATATACAATATTATATAATTTATCCCCTCGAACTTGTTAAGCTGTCGAGAATTGTAGGATGCAGGCTTCACGAATAAAAAGTTCTCCATGGAAACAAATGATAAACCTAACATGAATCCAAATATTAAAATAACATAGGATAACAAAGCTCTTTGTTATTCAATAGGTCATGTAAATTTTTAATTTTGAAGCTTCACTAAATATTTATCAGACTTGATCAATAAAGTACAACCGCTAACATCAATTATGTTTATGGTAAACATCAAAAACAACGTTGTTCAATTATGTTTACGCTTTTCTTAAAAGAAAATGTATTCATAAACATAATTTAACTTAATTTTAAAATAAACAAAAATATTTAAAAAAATCACATTTTAAAAAGTATCTTCCAACAATCTAACCTGCTTTCATTAATGAAGAAATTGTCCTAAGGATAAAATTTCCACTAGGACTCAAATACAGAAAAAATAAGTTTACAGAAAAATGAAATGAACTACATTCATTAATGAAAAGAGGAATTGAACATTACAGTTCATAATTTATATAAGATTATACTATTTGTTTATACCAAAATTAAAATATGAAATACCTTCATTTAAAATGTATTCTTAAAAATAATTATATAACTTAATTTTAAAATGAACAGGAATATTTTAAAAAAATCACATTTTAAAAAGTATCTTCCAGCAATCTATCCTGCTTTCATTAAGGATAAAATTTCCACTAGAACTCAAATACAGAAAAAATAAGTTTACAGAAAAATGAAATGAACTACATTCATTAATGAAAAAAGGAATTGAACATTACAGTTCATAATTTATATAAGATTGTACTAATTCAATTCACTAGTTTCGTGGTCCGCTTGACCGATTAATATTAACCAATTAATTAAGGTTTTCAGTTGAGATAAAAAAGTCAATGGCACGAACGGGATTCGAACCCACGATCTTCGGCTTGAAAAATGGAAAAAAGGAGGGACAATTCAAAAAAGGTGTGGTTGAGATGGGAAGTTGGTGTCCGAGTGGATCGAGGTCACGATAGCTCAAGTGGTAGCGGCGTATCAAGCCGAAGATCGTGGGTTCGAATCCCGCTCGTGCCATTGACTTTTTTATCTCGAATGAAAACCTTAATTAATTGATTGTACTAATCGTTTATACCAAAATTATAGTATGAAATATCTTCATTTATCTACCTCGTGAAAGAAAAAAATTTGGGTTATGCTTTTCTTTGATTATTCCATAATAAAGTTGATCTAATTGTAAAACCAATTTTTAAATTAGCTGCATGAAAACAGGATTAAAACTAAAATATTTTTGACACATAGAAAAAAATGATTTCTATCTCTACTTCCTTCCCCACTTCTTCAAAATCCAACATATATAAACAAAAAACATTAATATATGTCGTTACCACTCAACATGACACACAACAATAACAAATCTACACAGAAAATAAATATTTTGATAAAACCTAAAATTTGTATATTGTGTACATCAATGTATAAATTCATTTTTTTCACATCTTACATGTATTTGTATAATTTAAACAATGTTTATCAATCCCAGGCCCTGAAGATGATCTCAAGAAAGATCGAAACGTTGGCACGACAAAGAAAATGTTTTTCTAAAAACTACGTCACACCAGACCGCATCTCAAGATCTCGAAATATTTACTAAATATTTTTGTTCAAAAAGCATAGTTTTTCTTTACTTGCCTTCACTTATCTTCATTAATGAAGCACAGGCCAAGTGTTATCAATTTATGAGTTTACATACACATTCCATATCTTGTAGAAAATCGTGAATAAACCGTATTGTTTTTGAAATTTGTACAAACATATATATAAAAATCTTTCTTTTATTTTACTTTAAACTTGAACAATTCTATTTCGTTCTTCACGGTGATGTAACGTCCTAACATATGGTCAATCTTCATTAATGAAAAAATATCTTATCCAAATTTTTAATTGAACTTTATCACATATTCATTTTGTCCCTATTACAGATGTTTGATTATACTTCATGAATGGCAAAACCATCTTTTCTAAAATAGAGAATAAACTAACTATACCTATTATCTTAACTAAATATTTCTATTTGCGGTGTAACGACTTCGTACTTAGCCTGGTTTCATTAATGAAAAAATCTGTTAAAACACAGTTGTGAATAAACAAATGTTTTTCATTAATTATTTGGAGACCGTGAGGTGCGGTCTTGTGTGATGTAGGTTTAGAAAAACACTTTCTTTCTTGTGCCCACGTTTCGATCTTTGTTTAGATCATCTTCAGGGCTCAAAGTGTGTGTTTTCTGTGTAGATTTATCCAGGATGAAAGTGTTCATTCTCAACACGACAACAAACAACCGTAACACATCTACAAAGAAAACACACACTTTGAGCACTGAAGATGATCTAAATAAAGATCGAAACATTGGCACAAGAAAGAAAATGTTTTTATAAACCTACATCACACTTCTCATGACCTACAAATAATCATTAATTAATGGTCTCTAAATATTAAACACGTTTTTAAATAAACATTTTCTTAAATAGTTCGTTTTTATGCCATAATTCATTACATAACATCTAATGTAAAAGTCAAACTTCATTAATGAAGGAAACAGTTTACTCAACACTTAGTAAACCTTTCTAAAATTTTATATTATTACTACTATAATTTTATATTACAGAAACGTATTTATGCTGTACTGTCTTAATACTTAGCCAAATTTCGTTTATGAAGAACTGTCTCTATCTTCAAGCTATCAGTAAATATTATTATATATCTTTATGTAAGGTATTGGTTGAGATAAAAAAGCCGGTATCACGAGCGGGATTCGAACCCACGACCTTCGGTTAAATACGCCACTGCTCTACCACTTGAGCTAACGTGACTTCGATCCACTCGGACACCAACTTCCCATGTTAACCCACCTTTCGAGTTTTTCAAATGTCGTGTAATCTATTCGATTCTCTGCGACAAATGAAATGGTCACGGGGAGCTTTAGTGAAGATTTACATCATTTTAGTTATTAAATCCATTAGATTTCGTGGTACGATTGACCAAATAACTTCTTTCAATTAATTAATCTTTAATTAAGGTATTGGTTGAGATAAAAAAGCCAGTATCACGAGCGGGATTCGAACCCACGAAAAATGGCAAAAAGGAGGGAAAATTCGAAAGGTGGGTCGAGATGAGAAGTGACAGGAATAACAATGTTAAAAATTGAATGACTAAACCCATCGAGGACAGTGCAGATCCAAAGTTGTTTTATCTTCAAATGTTATATGGTACTTCATTGTAAAAACTTTCAAAGAAGCGTGGGCTGTCAATGGTTGTTTGCTACTAGCGTTGAAATAATCGCAATTTAAATATTAAAGAGTCGGTTATAAAAGGAAAAAGGAAGAAATTGCCTCTTGGCGGTTGATACATACAGCGGTACATAGGCCTCACAAAGAAAATTAGGATACGAGAGTTGGATCACGTACTCGTAATTGCACCCGGCCCCACATCCTCTTACGTCAAATATAATAAAGGTTAATACCGTTTGTAAACGAAGCTATCACGGCGAAGGTCCCGCATTGGCGGCGGTCCCTCTTCGGTTGTTATGCAGTAAGGGAAGGACAATTCTTTCTCAAATCGATTCGTTCCACGTCTGGATTGACGCCGCAGAAACCCGATGAAATATAAATTCTAAATTTTATATCAGTCCTCTCTTCGAGTAGATTTGAAGACAGTACGTCATCATTTTTAACGATAGGTATGAGCTATGATTCTGAAATACTCAAGAAAAGACAACAAAAATGTAATATAAAAACAATTTTATACAAAATCTACTACAAAAAGCGTAAATTTTACTCCCATAAACACATATTTTTCAGTTTCAACAAACCTTTCAGCCAGAATTGGGGACAAAATCTATTTGCAATGTCAAGTCAAATGCTTGATTATTTTTTTTTTCAAAATATGTTCGTGCAACACGGAAAGACCGTAGTTAGATTGCTCGACGACAGAGATTTATGCAAGACGTATCTGCGAGGTACCTGTTTTGTAGGTCCGATTGGACAGGGATATAAGCAGGGAGTGGAAAGACGCTGACGATCGTTTAAGTACAAAGCTTGGAGTCAATAACGTAAGAAATCACTTTACAGTTCCATTAAACGTAAAGCGTGACAAAATTTTAGACGGACTAGTTGGTCTTGGGGTCTCCAAATCAGCAGGATAATAAGCAGGGAGAGGCTAAATGCTAACTCTGCATTTTTGAAAAAAAACAACATTAAATTGTACCAAGGTTAAATGCAAACATTGTGCATGTGTATTGTCTTTCAGCATTTATTTTATATTCTGGTTGATACACCAAATAAAATAAATAATTTTAATTTATGTACTCTCTCTCTCTCCCTCTCACTCTATCCCCTCTCTCTCTATCTCGCTCCCTCTCTCTCTTTCTCTTTCTCTGCTCTCACTCTCTCTTTCCCTCTCTCTCTCTCCCCTCTCTCTCACACCCTCTCTCTCTAACCCCTATCTCCCTATCTCTCTCCCTCTCTCCTCTCTCGCTCTCTCTCCTCTCTCTATCTATCTCTCCTTCTCTCTCCTCTCTCTCTCCCACTCCCTCTCTCTCTCTCTATCTCTCTCTCTCTCTCTCTCTCTCTCTCTCTCTCTCTCTCTCTCTCTCTCTCTCTCTCTCTCTCTCTNCTCTCTATCTATCTCTCCTTCTCTCTCCCTCTCCCTCTCCCTCTCTCTCTCTCTATCTCTCTCCCTCTCTCTCTCTCTCTCCTCTCTCTATCTATCTCTCCTTTTCTCTCCTCTCTCTCTATCTCTCTTCCTCTCTCCCCCTCTCTCTCTCTATTCCCCTCCCACCTCTCTCTCTCTCTTCCTCTCCCCCTGTCACCCTCTTTCTCTCTTCCTCTCTCTCTCTCTCTCTCTCTCTCTCTCTCTCTCTCTCTCTCCTCTCTCTCTATCTTTCTTTCTACCTCTCTAGATAGTTTTTGAAGTCCAGTAACAACAGATGTTCCGTTATACAAAAACCTTGGAAAATTTTGAGTTGACCACAAACTACGGTTTCCCAGCGACGTCTTGGTAAAAAGCAGGGAGAGACAAGAAACTAGCTTTTTTAATTTTTGTGAATATTATCTGTGGTAAATTCGTACCATGTGAAGGTTTTATCGTAACATCACTTTATTCCGTTTGATCATAACTGATTTGGCTTAAATGCCCCGACGCTTAAGTTATATAAAAACCAACTTAATCTCTTTTTAATGAATTTTCTTTTAAAAAAATATCTTGTGAATTTCTACAGACGACTTGTGCCATTGGCAAACAAAGTTCTCATTTTGACCTGTAGATGTAAAGTTTTTTAAGTTTGCAACTTACATATTCACGTAATATTGAACAAAGGATTAACTAATGTAAACAATGATTTAATTTTTAAAAAAGTATGAATGATATTTGATTGGGGATTTAATGAAATTTTCATGCATAAGGGAAAGTTTTGTTGAGCACAATATATTCATGTTACAATGATTTTTTTTCTAGTGATTATTGAAAAGGGCTAAATCATGGAGGCGTTGGAACAAAACGGATTTCGGAACGAGACCTCTCTCAAGTTATTATTCCTTGCAGTGTTCATTCGCGCTTTTTCTCCGTGCGATTCAATTAACCTGAGCCGGTCGTAAAAAATTATTTGTCCTAGTAAATTCACAGGAGGAGCACTCTAATTCGACTTCAGCTTTATTCAACCGAGAATTAATTAAGTTTTGTACGGAGCGAGTGACACGAGTCACAGTCCCTCGGCTTCATTACAGTACCAGGGGGGTTGGGAAGGGTTTGTAATAAACCTGCGTCAACATCCCTCACTCCCAGGCAGCTCCTGCTAATTATTTCTTCCTTATATTGGAGCTTCGGGCGTCCTCTTTATTCCTGAGGCGTTGGGGATTTTTCCTCCTTCTCACTCTCCAAGGGCAAATAATAAATTATTAATCTTATAATTAGAAAACTGGCAGTGTTTTAGCACTGTTTCCACCCCTTTTACCAAAATCGGCCGGCAAATAAAGCCTAAGCATTAATGTACATAAACTATAAAATACTTTGAAATATCAGATAACTTAATTAAAATTTAAAAGATCGATTGAAGAGACTTAATTTTATGAAAAAACTTTAAATTAGACATATTGAGTCAATAGTCCTATCAACGAGGTCAAGGTGCACAACAAGATGGGCCAGAGAATCTTGACATAGGGGAAAGGCTAAATTCTCTTTTTATATCTTTATAATTTCGTCTTTCCGTGACGGAAACAATGTGCGTGCGCTTGTCATTCAAAATTTTTTTAAATATTCCAGTGATTCAATACGAGGAATTTTACTTTTAAAAATTTACCTACTCAATGAGTCTGCAAATCAGAAAGCTCAAGGTCAACATTCATACAATAAGAAACAAGCTCAACGAGCTTAAATATCTTAGTTCCACACTTTTCTGTCAAACACTACATTTTGATTACAAAAGGGATAAAACCGCCATGTGCAAAAAAGCTAATCTTATCTAACTTTGTATGTACCGTGGCCATTTCATTTGTCGCCAAGAATCAAATTGATTACACGATATTTGAAAAATGGCAAAAAGGAGGGAAAATTCAAAAGGTGTGGTTGAGATGGGAAGTTGATGTCCGAGTGGATCGAGGTCACGATAGCTCAAGTAATAGAGCAGCGGCGTATCAAGCCAAAGGTCGTGGGTTCGAATCCCGCTCGTGACACTTTTTTTTATCTCAACTAAAAACCTTAATTAATTGTAATATATTAATTGGTCAAGCGGACCACGAAACTAATGAATTGAATAAGTTTAAAATGAAGTATACCTTCACTAAAGCTCTCCATGGCCATTTCATTTGTCGCCGAGAATCAAATTGATTGCACGACATTTGAAAAATGGCAAAAAGGAGGGAAAATTCAAAAGATGTGGTTGAGATGGGAAGTTGATGTCCGAGTGGATCGAGGTCACGATAGCTCAAGTAGTAGAGCAGCGGCGTATCAAGCCGAAGATCGTGGGTTCGAATCCCCCTCGTGCCATTGACTTTTTTATCTCAACTGAAAACCTTAATTAATTGTAATATATTATTTGGTCAAGCGGACCACGAAACTAGTGAATTTCTATGTACCTTTCAATTTTGGGATTCCAGCCACAACAGGGATATAAGCAGGGAGAGGCGAGACGCTGACTGCATTTTTGTGAATTTTATCTGCTTCACATGCGAAAGGTATTCAAATGCATTTTTCTTATTTCCTTTACATCATCGATGAAAGTCAGACAGGTTTTTATCCTGATCTTGATATGCTGAGCCAATGGTGCAGCCACCAGAAACAAGCTCAGGGTGCAAATTACATTCATTTCCTGGTCAAACGTTTCTTTCGTCAAGAGCATTGTGATTTGTACTTCAAATTTCATTAAAGTTTGTCGACCAATTGAGTTTAAAGCTTAACAAGCTTAAGCAACCACGTCTTAACCTTGGAGTCCGAGCCGTGTGTTTATAAGCAGGGGGTAAGACGACAATATTTTGCAGTTTTCAATATTTTATCCAGAGGATTTAACCAAGATATTTATCATTACAATTGAAGTTCGAGATCAAAACCCAGTTGCTAGAAACAAACTAAAAATGCAAAACCGTAATTAAACAACTATTTCTTTGCAGTCCCAACAGTCATGGTTATAAACAGAGAGAGACAAACTTTTATTTGCATTTAGCATAAGTATATGTGCATAGTCTAACAATTTTTTTTTTAATTTTATTTCGGCTTATCAACCATGTTACTTTTAAAATTCAGCATATTCTATCATGCTGTGAACCACTAAGCTCTTAGGCTATCAGGTTCAACTGGCAAAACACCTCACCACCATTTTTGGCCAGGCCATCATTTTTCCATTTCTGTAAGAAGTTTCTCACGATCCCAGTGACATCATGGATATAACAAGAGCAAGACGAAACGCAAAGACTTTGCATTTTTATAAATCGACAATAATTTTTAACACAATAATTTAATACTTTTCTTGATATTTTAGTTCAATATTTTTTGCTACCAGGGGAAAAAGTGCAAAATAGCAAAATAGTTAAAACAAGGCCTGACAGAGCCGATAAATATTAAGGTCCCAATAAAAACGGATATATAAGCCGGTGAAGATATAAAGATATGTGATTCCTTAAATTTTTGCAATTTTTACCTTTGTTAAACAAAACCATCTGCAAATACAGTGAGTCTTGTTGAATGGTCGAATTCCCTTGTTTTACATTTTATTATTAAAACATTATCTACGAATCTTCCTGTCGATATTTTTATATCGCCCTGGCCCAATTTTGCATCTTAAGAATGCAATAAGTCTCGTGTTATCATTATTGTGGTTCAAACTGGACATTGAAAAAATGAAATAAATATCTACATTTGATAACATTCCTCTAGATATTTTTATTAGCTCGGAATTTATCTGTTTGTGGCTCTTTGAGAGTTATTTTTGTCTCAGGGTACTTTTTATAGCTATTAGCTGTTTACATTCGTTAAAAAAAATGGTGGATATGAAATTTGTTATCGTGTCTAGTTTTATATTAATTGTTTAAATTCCAGGAAAACCTTTTAGAATTTTTATTGTAATCTCAATGATGAAAGAAAATCATCAATTTTGGAAAATAAAAAGCCTTGGTTTCAAATTCTCAGGTCTCAATTTGATAAGAATGAATTTTAACGAATAGAACACTAATGTTCTGGACAGATATCAAAATATTCAACATGAACCAAAAATATATTGATTGATGTATTTAAATATCGATATATTTTGTTAAAGGGGATGATAGTAAACCCATCCTCGTAAAATATGCTCACATGTTCCAAGAATAAGCTTATAGCAAGCTGAAACATCAATACTATTTCATAAAACAAGCAGCACATAGTAAAGCAACAGAGGCTGAAATTAACATACTTTTTCCAAGCTCTGTCAAAATCATTTTCAAATCATTGTTTTGGAATATGGGTGGCTTAGCAAGCGACAAGTTAATATCATTAAATTCCATGATAACTGACGCACCCATGAAATGCTCTCAATTCATCTGGCAGAAAGGATGCCAGACATATGTTCTTCCATGAACAACAAACAGTTTGCCTTGGGTATATTGGTAGCTTCCATTGTAACTTCTTTTTATTAAAAAGCACACGGCGAATAAGTTGGAAGGAGTGGAGCTATGTGCTTGGAGAGCGTCTTGGTTTATATAATCCTCCAAGAAATAAGACAGGTTCGGCATGCTAAAGCAACTGTGTAGTAGAATATGCATTTTATACAGATTTCATCAAATTTTCTGCTAGTAAAATAATCGATCAATTTATCGCCTATCTTGGCAACACATACGAAAATTACCTATAATCACATGAATCACCGGAAATTTGCCCTGAAGATCATACCCCGTGTATTAGCGAACAAATTTGCCCCTTTCTGAAGTGGCAATATTCAGAGGCTAAATATAGGAAGGTGAAAATAAAAGCAGAAATAGATTAACAACTGGCCGTGATTATCGGGCGAAACATCTAAGCAGAACTGCTATTTTCCAACAACTACGTTGCAACATAGGGAAAAAACGTCAGCGCTCGACAAAAACCAGCAGATGTACTGCAGTACAGCAGGATGTTTTATGCTTGCTGCCAAAAAGCGGATGGCCAAAGTTAACAGTGTTTTTTGCGTAATTAAAAAAGAAAAAGTTTTTAGAAAAATCTATCAATGTTTTCTGTGCTGTTGTTTACATTTGAAAAATGAAAAGCCTCAGTGCCCACTTAACCTGCTTTAAAAGTGTTCACGTGAGATCCAAATATGATAATCGAGCAGCAGAAATAAATTGACGAAGAGTTTTCAATCTTTATATTTCATCGAAGTGAAAAAAATGTTTTGCAACTGTAGATGTTCTTTTAATTTAACCCTTTGTAATTAATGGTCCCAGTTGAGAACAAGAATTTAAATTTTTCTAGATCATATTCTCTGAAACAATAACGATATGTTTAATAATAAAGTTGTACTTTCGAGAAAAAAAATTCAATTGAATATTTATCTATTTTTTGTGCATACATTTTTGAAAATGCTGTTTTGACTTAATTAAACTCTGACTTATCTTTTCCCAAAGTAATATCATTAAAGCTTTTATGTCGGTTAAATATAATGAAAAACATATATCCGCAATTATAAAACATTATGTAAACAATTACAAGCGCTTTTATTGCTGATGTTCACACAGGAATATATCTATAATAATATGTATGGTGATTAGTGACCTTTAATCGATAATTATTCAAAAATCGTGAGATGCGGTCTGGTGTGATGTAGGTTTCAGAAAAACGTTTTCTTTATCGTACCTACGTTTCGATCTTTATTGAGATCATCTTCAGGGCCTGGGAATCAAAGTATTTCTAAACTTCTTCTTATAAACATAAAACAGCAAAATCTCACTGGCACTCTCAACCCGACACGCAAGAATGGCACAATTACACAGAAGACAAACATTTTGAGTGAGTAGAAATACTTTGATTGAATATAAAAAATATAGTTTGCATTATATAAATTCACTTTTCCACATCCAAAATGTAATTGTTATAAGTAAACAACGTTTGTAAATCCCAGGCCCTGAAGATGATCTCAATAAAGATCGAAACGTAGGCACGATAAAGAAAATGTTTTTCTGAAACCTACATCACACCAGACCGCATCTCACGATTTCTGAATAATTTTCTATAATAATATCTT
Organism: Cimex lectularius; assembly: GCF_000648675.2. Lineage (NCBI taxonomy): Eukaryota > Metazoa > Arthropoda > Insecta > Hemiptera > Cimicidae > Cimex > Cimex lectularius. The sequence continues at coordinate 97,783 of NW_019392853.1, forward strand.
ATATTTATAATTATATTATTTTACGCCTCCCAAAAAGCCGCTTGGAACGTAATAAAATATAGTTACACTACAATATTTGAAGTTTTTACTGTTAGGACCTTTTGATGAAAAAATCTAAAGTATAATTCATTTTTAATAAAAACTTTTAAAAATTAGTGACATCTGGATTTAGACCGGAAAATGGGGGAAAGGGTGCGTTAGGTCACTAAGTCGTCAAAACACTGATATTTACGATTTCATCATCGGTTATAATTTATTTTGGCGTTATATTGTAATAAATGGTCAAAATTATCTGTTGGACATGAGTGACGATGGTGCAAGAAAATAATGAGGCGTTAATTAAAGACTAATTGTTACAACAAAAAATAATAAATTCTGTAAAAAAAAAAGATTATAAAAAGACTTCCCACAATCTTATACGATTCTACACAATGCCAAATTCTGAGAAGACGAGTTCTTTTTTCAGCTCCACAACCTCGCCACATTGCTCATAAATTTACGGATTATTCAGTTGAATCTCACAGAGGTAAACATTTTTGGGTAATCACATCAAGTTGTTTTATAGTTTTTTTTTTCTTGTGGGAGATATATTATTTCCTTAAATAAAAATCAGTTAATTCGTTTTATTTTATTACTCAACTGATAGATTAGAAATGTAAATGGATATATGACTTTAGTAATTTGAAAGAATTTTGAGAAATATTTGTATTTAATATACGTGTACAAATATTCTGGGCAACTACGAAGGCAATAAACTCGCACACGCTCAGAGATACATTTTGGTTGATATATTTGACAGAAAAATGCAGTGTTCAACAAATCTATCAATGTCGTTTGAACTGCAGTTGAATATTTGATTATTTATATTTAACAATTATCGTGATGAACTGCTTAGAAAATGCGCGCGCGTGAAATATTTTTTTGCCCGTTGTACAAAAGCGAAGGTACAATTCTCAGCGAACCCATTAATGTTTGATGTGCTGCAGTGAATCGGAAGTCTTCGTCCCTTTACCTGCATTCCATGTGCGGCGGTCCCGTCTTCCCGTCCCGCTCACGTCCTCTCCCCCTTTCGACCCTGCAGCTTTCCCATCGGCGGAACTTTCGACGGGATTCTCGAGAAATATTTTATTAAGGCTCAGTTGGCCGAAGTTGGGAGTTTGTTGAGGCCTCGGGTGCCCGGGTAAACATTATAAATAAATTTGCACGCCGGCCTCCTCGACTCTTTCTTTTTTTTCGGACCGACTACCCCTTCGTCGCAGTTTTTAAGCGTTTTTTTCCTAATTTATTCATCCCGCCCTTTGGGTACTTGGTACTATGCATGTTCTACTAACAAATAAGGAAATGAACTAATAGGCTTTCCAAAACAAATTTAACATAATTACCAATAATAATGTTTACTCAAAATCCCCCCACTCACGAACATTGCCAATACAAGTTTTAAACAATAACAACCAACATCAACAACGGATTTCGCCTTCCTTTAACACTATTTAGACATTTATCCTATAAAAACGAAAAAACATAATTTAATCATAAAAAATTGAAACCACCATAAATAGCCACCAGATAAATTCATTTACAAACAATAATAACACACGATAAATTATCAACAAATTTTACGCCTTCAATTAATCGGATTTAAATGTCAATTTCTAACATTTCACAATATGACATACATATTTGCACGTACATATTTTTTAAATTTGAATTATTTATAGTAACGGAATATAAGCAGAAATTATCGGAACTTTTAAAATTTTCAAATTAGATTTTTCTTTTTCGAGGCATTTTTATTATAAATCACTATATAGTTTCTTCTCACTTTTCTAGTGTATAATGCATTGTTTTATAGCTAAAGCCTTATTAGACCTCAAGTTTATAAGAATACAACTTTCTTTGTCAATTAGTTTTATAATGTTCCCATCTTGGCAAAAATCCACAAAATTTGACACATTAAGTGCTTTCTTCATGCGATTTTCTTTTCTTTTTTTTTAATTTTCTGATCTTGCTCTTTGCTTCATTGATTTTTCGAACTTGGAAAAAATTAGGGAAAATTCGAGATGATACCCTTTTTAATACAAAAATTAAAGGAAATTTAATCTATTCTGAAACAACACTGCAAAAAAAATTATAAAATAATATATTTGTATTGTTCTTATTAATGTATATAAATTCTATTTGAATGTTTAGTACTATAATAATTTAGTTAATAAATTTATTTACCGTTGTTTGAAGAATCATCAAAATCTGAGTTATTCAGTACCTTCTTCTAATTTACTTGAATTTTTCCTTGCTTAAAAATTTATTTTTTTGGGGGGGGGGTGGTGCTTATGCTACAATGCTTATGAATTTATTCAGATATTTTTGATCGGTTTTGAAACTATACTGTAGCTTTGGATTAGGATCTAATTGATCAAATTAATGAAAGATAGATACAGAATTATTCTTTAATGTAGAATTGTCGTTATGGAAGAGATTTTTCTTAAATGTGTGGATTTTTTGGTTATTAATTGTAGGATTATTTTATTTATCGTTGTTGGGTTTTTGTTATTTACGGGGAACAATATTTATTTATTTGTGTTAAAGCTCTTGAGAAAAAGAGTTGTTTAAAAGGAGATAGTTGAGTCCATGAGAGGGTAAGTTGTAAAGAAGATTGTAGCAATCTCCGCGACCCGACTTCTGGAAATTTCTAAGAATTACAACGCGCTAGTGATTCCTCCCCGTCCGCCCCTGGCCCGACGCCGATGAAATTGGAAAATTAAAGTTTGCCCCTTGTGGGAGGGGTTGAACTTTATTGACCTCGCTAAGGTAAAACCTCAGGTGCTCCCCTCTGCGAAGAAGCTTATATCTCTTATCACGTTAAACAAATCGATAAACATTTGCATAAACGGGACGAACTGCGAGACGCCCCGTCGCTGATCCGGCCACCGGGGGAAAACACGTTTACGGGAAAGAAAAAAAAATTCGGGGGAAAATTTTCTTCCAGTGCCATAAGTAAATAAAGGGGGTGAGTGTGACTTACGTGGTGTGGGTGGTTGGTGGTGTCTGGAGTGAAGACTGCTCTGTACTGGTGGGACTGCAATGTGAGTCCAATGGATTCAGGGCGCATGTCCACCGCGCTAACACTCCCCCTCCTCAGACACCCAACATAAACTAATTACAGCCACAACTATTGCTGTACATACACACTCATTGCGTGCGCTCATCAATGCATATCGCGGATGATGAGCCGATCGGGAACATGCGACCTGGGCTAACGTCCTTCCGATCATATCAATGCGGCAGCTTGAAGATTGAAATAATAATTAGTAAATAACTAAAGGGCCCGTTTTTCAATTGTCAAACATCAAAGCGAAAGGGGAATGCATAAATAAATTTGATCGATACTGATTTGAAACAACGAATTTAGTATACAATCAATACGACCCACGATGAACTACAGAAGGAAAAAGACTAACGACTATCAATGTCACATATTAAAAAAACTTTAACATATTTTAAATGTAAGCTATTTAAATTGAAATAACACCGAAACACTAAATTAGTGAGTCATTTTTTATTGAGTGGTTTCACTTTGTGGTCTGCAAGTGATGAACCACAAGTTTCGTCGCAATTTTTGAAGGATTCTTTTAGAGTTCAAGAAGGAGGAAGAAAAGGCCACTGGATATGACTAAAACAGACTAAAAATATTGATTCAGTTAAACGAATTACAACGTTAATACCCTTTTCATTTGTAAATTGGTGGTTTCCAATCATCCTGGTCCGCCTATCTTCGCTGTTTTGTCCTGCCAGGTGTTTTTCGGCATTTCGCAATCGCCCGGTTGGATTTTTGTTATTTTACGTATCAAAACGAACGATAAAACAAAATCATTACGACATAGCAAAACACTTTCTCATATTTTGTTTATATTTAAAAAAGAGTGTTTAAAATGCAATGGATGACACTCAAACACTAAATTAGTTCATTTCATGAATTTTTTTTCGAAAATTTTGATACGTCCAAAAAAAGTCAATAATGAGGCCACAGAAGACAGACATAACAACAAAGATTTGTTGAGTTTTCGATTTCAACATCTAACACTTATTTGTCATTCCTAGTTTCCGTTCATCCTGGTCCGCCGATCCTCGCTGTTTTGGCCAGTCAGATGTTTTTCGGTACTTCGCTATCTTCAGGTTAGGTTTTTGGGATTTTTAACATCAAAACGACACGATAATACTAATATAAATGTTATCATTACTGATTTGAAACAGCGGATTTAGTGGACAATCAATACGACCCACGAAGGACTGCAAAAGGAAAAAAGGCTAATGACGATCAATTGTTACGTAGTACAAAAACCTTACACATATTTTGAATATATTTCAAAACGAGCTATTTAAAATGAAATGACACTCAAACACTAAATTATTCAGTCATTTTTTATTGAGTGGTTTCACTTTGATGAACCAGCAGTTTCGTCGCAATTTAGCTCGGCGTAAATCTTTTTTCTTGAAGGATTCTTTTACAGTTTAAGAAAGGAGGAAGAAAAGGCCAATGGATCTAAAAACAGACTAAAAATATTGATTCAGTTAAAGGAATTACAACGTTAATACCTTTATCATTTGTAAATTGGTGGTTTCCAATCATCTTGGTTCGCCTATCTTCGCTGTTTTGTCCTGCCAGGTGTTTTTCGGCATTTCGCTATCGGTTTTTGTTATTTTAAATATCAAAACGAACGATAAGACACAATCATTACGACATAGCAAAACACTTCCTCATATTTTGTTTATATTTAAAAACGAGTATTTCAAATGAAATGGATGACACTCAAACACTAAATTAAGGCAATTAATTAAGGTTTTTAGTTGAGATGAAAAGATGAGAGGGATTCGAACCCACGAACGTTGAGATGGGGAGTTGCTGTCCGAGTGGATCGAGGTCACGATAGCTCAGGTGGTAGAGCAGCGGCGTATCTAGCCGAAGGTCGTGGGTTCGAATCCCTCTCGTGCCATTAGCTTTTTTTCATCTNCTACAGAGGTAAACAAACAATATCATTTGGAAGAGGATTAATAAGTGTTGACATTCATACAAATGAGTAATCCTGTAAACGTAAACAGAATATTTTATATAGATTTTTTTTAATGAAAACTTAAAATCCTGCATTATTTTCCGGACAACCCAATAGTACAAAAACCTTACACATATTTTGAATATATTTCAAAACGAGCTATTTAAAATGAAATGACACCCAAACACTAAATTATTCAGTCATTTTTTATTGAGTGGTTTCACTTTGATGAATCAGAAGTTTCGTCGCAATTTAGGTCGGCGTAAATATTTTTTTATTTTTTGAAAATTTCTTTGATAGGTACAAGAAAAATGAATAATGAAAGAAAGGACAAAACAGCAAGGATTTGTTGAGTTGTTCGAATTTCAACATCAAATACTCTTGTTATTTGTAATTCGTAGATTCCGTTCATCCTGGTCCGCCTCTCCTCGCTGTTTTGGCCCGTCAGGTGTTTTTTGGCATTTCGCTATCTTCAGGATGGGTTTTTGCAATATTTAAACGAAACGACAATCAATATGACTCACGATAGATTACAAAATGAAAAAGGCTAACGACAATCAATGGTAACACAGTAAAAAAAAACTTACAAATATTTTGAGTATATTTAAAATGTAATGCTTGATACCCAAGCACTAAATTATTGGGTCATTTGTTATTGAGGGGGTTTTCCTTTCTGTTCTGCAAGTGATGAACCAGAAGATTCGGCGCAATTTAGGGCTGCGTGGATCTTTTTTTGGGAGGATTAGAGTTCAAGAAAGGAGGAAGAATGAGCCACTGTATATGACTAAAAGCAAAGATTTGTATAGTTATACGAATTTCAACGTTAATATTCATATTGGTTCTAGGTTTACAATCATCTTGGTCCGCCTATCTTCGCTATTTTAATTTTCCAATTTTGATTCCACATTTCATCATCTTCGAAGAGATTAGGTGTGGTTCCTATCTTAAACAAATGTACTAACATAAATAAATTTGAATGATTTGAAACTACGGAATTGGTGGACAATCACTACGGTCCATGATGGACTACAAAGGCTAACGACGATAATTTCCAATGTCGAACACTAAAAAACTCACAAATTTTTCGAATAAACATAAATAAATCTATATAATACTTAGCGTTTTCATAAAACCAAGTTACTGAGACATTTCTACTTGAGATTTCTTTTTGAGTTCTGCGGGTGATGAACCCGAAGAATGGTCGGAATTTAGATCAATGTGGATATTTGTTCGAAAATTTCTTTGGTACGTCCAAGAAACGTGGAAGATGTAGTCACAAAACATGACAAAACAACAAAGAATAGTTGAAGTGTTCGAATTTCAACGTTTAATACTCTTGTTATGTGTATTTTTGATCGTTTTCGGTCATTCGGGTTATCCTCGTTGACAGGTCGCCGTTTTTGGAGTGAGTACGAGTAACCTAAAAACGATAAGGTAATACATAAATAAATCTGATCAATACTGACTTGAAACATTGGAATTGTCAGTCAATAAAACCCAAGATGGACTACAAAAACAGATATATTAAAAAACAATGCGTTTTTTAGAAATCCTTATTTAAATACACTTGAAATATTGTTCAAAATGATTTCCTGATTCAGTATGCAGGGTAATCGACCTGTAGTTTGCCCACAATTTAGATCGGTATAAATCTTCATGATTGATGTGATTTTCAATTACAAGGGGTTCTTTTTACATAGACTCCTAATGATGGCCAAAAGAGCAAGGATTTTTTGAATTATTTTTTTTTCAATTTTTAGCTTGTAATAGTGATTGGAAACAACAGAATTAGTGAACTATCAATTCGACCAAGATGAACTACAAACGGAAAATGGCAAACGGCAATAGTTTCCATTGTGACACAGTAATAAAAAACTTAGCCATAAGTATGATAAGAAAATAATTGAAGAATATTATAGAAAATATTTTTTTTCTATAATATTCTTCAATTCCGTCTGTGGTGTGATGGACTTGTAGTTTAGCCATGATTAAATTCTGCGTGGCTCTTCAGTGTGTAATTTTCATATACTACGGGTTTCTTTTACGTTTATTCAGAAAGGTGGAAGAAGTAACCACTGAAATGAACAATACAGCGAGGATAAGCGGACCAGGAATCTCCAATAGAGTTACTTCACCCCCGAAATCCTCATTGAGAAATCCTACGATGTATAGTCGTATATTTTCACTGCTTCAAATTCTGAAAGTTTCAAATAGTTATTTTGGTATTTGCTGAAATTAGTACAAACAGGCATTGTGGAATAATCTGCGTGCCTTTACAAAGTTCACGTTTAACATGGTAACCCAGACGGTTTCCATGTATTTTTTTTCCATTTCCTCTGTTGCTTCAGCCAACAAGTGATGGTGTGGTGTGAAACCAAAGAATGATTCCATTCCTTCAAGCATCTTATTTAACGTTTCCAAATGTTTCACGTTTTCGGGACATCCATGAATATTTGTTTGACGTTTACCATCGGTATGTGTACCATACCAATTTTGTCCTGTAGTAAGATAGCTGATTATGATTAAAACTGCACACCTTTTATGTACCAAATTCTATTTTGTGCCGCATCCTATGAAGATTTTTAAAAATTTGTCACCAAAAAAATCTATTGAGAAAATATAAGATTATTTTTATTATTACTGCATGAATTAAACTTACCGTAAAAATTGATCAATATCGCTACATTTTTAACATTTTATGCCTTCTTTTCTTCAAATCCATCTTCCTTCCTGTTAATCTCGTGTAAGTCTTGTTTAGAACATTCATAGATGATTGAAATGTTTGTTTTCTGTCTGTTGATCTGATTGACAGCTACCACATGCCGTTTAGATTTGAAAGCTGCATAATCTCCGCCGATACACTTTTAGAAACGTCCGGTCAGATTTAATAAAATATTATCTTGAACTATTAAAATGAAACGTTACTATTACAATAAAGTACAATAATACACCACTTACACCTAATGTAGCTCAAGGTTACATCCTAAGCCATTATCGTTTATTAATGGCTTTAAACCATAAAAACCAACCAAATTTGTTCTAATGCTATTTAGTTGGAATTCATCGCATTGAAACATTACATCTACTAAAGCCCAAATTTACTTTCACACGGTGTACTCTTAGGGTACGCATTAAGCCCTGTATTATTTATTAACTTTTTACTTCATAAGAAACTTCCTATAGAGTTTGGTTACAACCTGTCTTCTCAAGCATAAATCAATTAAATCTGATGTCCCTCATGTTTTCATATAAAGCCTCCTTTTATTTATTACATATATTCATCCCCTGTAGCACATCCGAATAAAAAACAAATAAAACAAAATAAACTCAAATTTACTTTCGGCGAACAAAAGAAGCGGAACAGGAGATGCAACAATTGACCTGCCAGCCCGAGTATCATCTTTATGTCAGGGGTCATGCCTTCTCGCTCCCTGTACGGGGCCAAGGCGTGGAACTCTTCGATCAGATGTGACACACTAAGCACGTTTCTCTACGAAACACCAAAACCAGGTGTCAGAAGCGTATGGCTTATGGCTCAATCGAATTAGCAAGATTCTATCATTTCGTTTCATACGCGGGACCACCGTTTAGTCGAGCTCTTGGTTCTCAAGAAGAGGAGGAGTTGAAATCATTGTTATCTATTCGAGCATCAATCCATTTTATTTCGTGTAGCTCAAGGTTCCATCCTAAGCCTCGTTTCATTTATTAAATGTTTTCACTCCCTGCCAGCTCGTTATAGTACCTAATTAGACTTCGTCACATTTAGACAAAAATACATCCACAAAAACTCAAATTTAATTAAGGTGGGAATACGTCTAGGTAACATGTTGAGCCTTGTATTATTTATTAACTATTTTATAGAACTATAACTATACAACTATAACTTACAAATAACTACATCTACTCGGTCAAGATCATCTAATAATAACGTCAGGAGCTTCGTTATCAACTCGAGCATGAAATCTGGTGTGGCTCAAGGCTCCATACTAAGCATCATTTTATTTTGTCGAGATTTTTGACGAAAATGGATACACAAAAGGTAAATTTTAAGCTGGTGTATTGTTAAGGAATGTTATTTATCTATTTCTCTACATATATATAATAATAATATTATTGATGGAAAGGCTTAGACCAACGTCTAGCAACAAACCTAAGAATTGCCTCCTCCCTGAAAAGTTCCGGAGGAAGGACACTGGCATCATTGCAGAGACTATATAAAGGGCTTGTTCTAAACGCCCCTGTTGCAATCCTGATACCTTGGTAATAAATTCTATCTAGAGGTTTTAAAGATGATATTCGCGCTGAAGAGTAACCTGCGGCTCCGTAACGAAACTTTGCTCCTAAGTACATGCTGAATATTCTTAAAATAATGTCTCTATTCGCTCCCCAATTGTAATTAGCGAGGAATCTCATCAAGCCTAGTATTTTCCTTCCTGAATTAGACAATTGGGCTATTTGAGGCTTCCATCGAAAGGCTTTGTCGAAAGAAACGCCTAAATATTTGACAACGTCGACTTCCTTTATTTCAACGCCAGAAAGGAATAGCCGAGGTGTTTCATGATGTCTTAGTCTACAAAAGTGTACAAATACTGTTTTGGACAAAGAGAATTTGAAACCCACATCGTCTGCTTTTCGTGACAATGTGTCAATGGCGTTTTGTAAAGTCCTTCCCACACTTTGGAGATTTTTTCCAGACAAGTAAAAGCAAAGATCATCGACATACAAAGGCCGGACTATACGATCATGTATATTATCAGCCAGACCGTTTACCGCAATGGCAAATAAAGTGACACTCAGAACCGAACCCTGAGGAATCCCGTTTTCTGAATGAACGTACTAGATAAGGCGGTACCTAATCTCACCCGGAATCTCCTCATTTCGAGGAAGCTTTTTAAAAATTTAGCTAAGTTCCCGCTTAAAACCCAATCATAGAGTTTCTTAAGAATACCAAATCTCCAGGTCGTATGGTATGCTTTTTCCAGGTCGAAGAAGACAGCTAAAGCATGCTCTCTCTCCAAGAAAGTGTTCTGAATAGCACTTTCAACGAGCGCTACATGATCTTCAGAGCAAAAGTGCTTTCTAAACCCAGCCTGGTATTGACTGTACAGACCTTTATTATGGTTAATTATGGCTTCCAATGTCTTGCTGAGACATGATGATAGAGAAATAGATCTGTAATTTTCTGGGAGGCTAGGATCTTTTCCCGGCTTAGCAATGGGTATCACGACCGACTCCCTCAGTTTTCATGATAATATCCCGCACCCCATATTTCGTTAAATAACACCAAAAGCTTTACTTTTCCTTCTGGAGATAGATTTTTAATCATGGAGTGGATTTCATCACTTCCTGGAGAAGATTCTTTCACCGAATTCAGGACAAGATCCAGTTCAGCCAGAGTGAGGGGAGTGTTCCAAACTGCTTTTTCATCAGTTGCAAAATTTAAATCGTTTCTTTCTTCCTCCTCCTTTATGTGCCTGAAACGCTCCGAATACCAGCTGGAATTGAAAAATAGATATATATATGTAATTAATCTATCTTACATGTTAACAATTTTCTCCTCAATATCTAAAATTTCACACTGGACTCAACTTTACTCAAGTAAGTTTTAAATTAGCAAAACGGATATAAAATTCAATGATGTTACAGGTTTGTACAAAACAATCAACATTAAAAACATACGACTAAACGGTTAAATTTCATCCTAGACATTAGCTGACATACAATAAAAAGTCATTTTATGTAGTACGTAGATTTTTCTATTGCAGTACGAAGCTAATCAAATATTTCTTTTGCAAAAAATCCCTTCTTGTTGGAATTATGTCATAAAGTGAAATAAGTTACATCCAGTCTTAACATGGCTAATGAAAATCATAGGCAAACTGTTGTTTTTCAGTTGAACTACTGTGCGACTTAAGTTTTCTTATCAGAGCTGAAATTGAAGTAGAAGTTCTCCGTGTTTATTTTCCTCTTCGTGCCAGCTCTTATTGCTACGGTCCTATTTTATACTTTTTTCCCTTCGATTTTTCCGAAGGCTTAACAAGCGGATGGAAAAACCTTTTAGAGAGGGCGTAGAACTGTTTTATCTGCTAAGCCGGATGAGATAAAAAAACGTATAAACACATCCAGTTATTAATTCAATAAAATAAATAAATAAGCCAGTGGTTAACGCACTTTAAACCCGTTCAAAAGTCTCTCTGTTCGAAACGAAGTGAAAATATAAAACAATTAACCTCAGAGCTTTTATCAAATTTTAAATTCAAATCAGAGTAAAAACAAATCAAACTCCGAGAATGGAAATTTAATTCGACTTTATTTTCTATTTTAAAATTACGCCTTTATGGGCTTACAAGAGAAACAAAAATATAGACAAAAAAATCTATTCTGTTGGATCCTTTATAGGCACCTCTTCTCTCATTGAAGCCTGTTTGTCGAGGTCAAAAAATTCGATCAACTGTTGCTCGAGGTACTTTTCGATCTCTTCAAGCGGTACTCCCATATCCTCCAGGTCCTTCTTTGTGTCCAGGAACGGTTTTGACATCATCAACGGCTTGAGTACCTTCTTGGCTTCTCCGCTTAGGACGCTGTCCATGAAGACCTGAAATAATAAACAAAATGTGTTATGTCCATTTGAAAAAATCCATATATTTACGATTCCTGTTGCTCATGAGTGTGAATTTTCATGTGAGATATAACTTTCGTCGTTAGAATTCATTGTTAAGGTTAAAGTTAAAGGGATTATTCAAGGGAGATTGTGAACTTGGCCTTTTTATTCCATTGGGCTATTGCAATAAGAATACTTTCCGAATTTAATTTGAGATCCTTTTTGGTATCGACCTCAATGTGAGCCACTAGATAGTCAACAAAAGGAGCAACTTCAATTTTTAATTTTTTGAGGAGGACCCAAGATAGATCCTTGAGGACAGCCCTTTGTTATTTTTCGCCAAGAAATGATGTACTTTGTTACGATTGCCGCTTCCCTGCCATTCGAATTCGTAATCGTTCTGAAGTTGTTTCGAGGGCAGTCTTTCTTTTTAAGTTCAAGTAACATCCATTCTACGGAATCAAAAGCTCCCTGCATCTCAAAAAATATGGCTAAGACGTACTTTTTTTGTTTTTTTCTACAGAGTCGTAAATATGGTGGTAGACAGGGTTTCCTTTTTAAGTGGCCCGGCTGAATTTCTCTTGAATCAAAAAAAAAGAACATGTTTAATATTTTTAGTCTAGTTTAAAATTTTTACCTTTTTTAGGGGAAAAATTATACAGGGTACCTCAGGCCCAGCTCAACTTCAAAATTTTAAATACTGGCCTTACATCCTGACAAATTATTTTGGCCATCGCCAACACAATGATACAATCGGATTTTAAAATGGTCAAACAGTTATGGCAAAAAGTTTGAAAAAACGCCTTTCGCTTGTTCGTTATTAATTTTAACCATTTGCTTCTTCGCTAAAGTAAACATTAATTGGTTTTAATGTTTACATTCGGTCATTGTTTGTCAAACTAATATTATGAGAGCAAATTTTAATCCCTGGAAGTAAATAAATTTTACAATACTATCTACTCGTTAGATCCAATATTCCATCCAAAATGAACCGAAAAGCACATTTTTCCGATCAACAGCGAGTTGATATGTACATCTGCTTTTTTGATAGTGGTGGTATTGCACAGTCATTTATATTCCCATAAATTTCCTGATCGCCCCAGAGTAAACTAAAAAACGTTTATTCGTGTTGATCGCAATATGAGGAGATAAAGGATCAGTTGCTGTTCCATCACCAAGAAACCGGCAGCGTAATTTCGACGAGGAGATGAATATTTAACTGTATGTTCGCGAAAATCCTAATTCCTCTCTCCGAAATGTTGGAAGGGTTTTATGTTTTTCAAAAAATAAAATTAAATATATATTCCAGACTTACAATTTTAAGCAGTATCGGTCTCATCTTGTCCAGGAACTTGGGACTCTGATTATGACAGGCCATCTTCTAAGGTTCCTTACACAAACGTCGATTTGGGAGGATGAAGAAAACGTTCTTCCATACATCCTATGGACTGGTGAATCCAAGTTCACCTCTAATGGCATACTAAACCGTTGGACTTTTCGAACGTGGGCAAAGGAAATCCGAGAATTTCGTACTCTTCTAGTCATCAGGTAGTACGCAGGATCAACGTTTGGTGCGGACTTATCGGAAATAAATTAATTGGAAATAATTTAAATGGTGCTCAATTCCAAAAATTTTTGAGGGAGGTATTACCAACATTATTAGATGATGTTCCTCTGCAACGACGACAAAGAATGCATCCAGCTTGATGCATCCATCACCTCACACCATTGCAGATGAGTCGTTATTTGAACCGTCACTTCCAGGATAGGTGGATAGGACACCATGGCGTGATCTGTTGGTCTGCTCCGTCACCCGATTTAACTCCACTTGACTTTTTACTGGAGAGCCATTAAAAAAACAGCGATTATGCTGTTGGTTTTCTGCGCTGTTCTTATTACAATGTGCTGAAGGGGGATTAATCCCCAGTACTTTTTCAGTAATTGTAGGACATGTTCTCATTGCTCCCGTTATGCAGATGCAAGTCTCTGTATTTTTGTGAATTCTTTCCTTTTGGTTATTTGTTCTGCTTTATCAGCCCAGACTATACAGAGCTATGGTAGAAAGGACAGCGCAGAAAACCATCATCTAATTATCAAAGAGAAACCTCCAACAGGAATAAAACTGAAAAGGAGAATAGCAACAAACCATGGAAAAACCATCCGTCACTCATGGCTCCAAGAGACGACATGATCGGGATATTTGAATTTAACCAAAAATTCTACCAAATTATCTGGGTACCAAAAAAGAATGGGAAAGAAAGGGAAATAACTCCTTTAAAAATGGCACCATCCTCTGGTACACAGATGGATCTAAAACACAAGAAGGTACGGGGGCAGGAGTATTTGGACCTGGAACCAAATACTCAGAACCCATGGGAAAACACACCAGTATCTTCCAAGCTGAGATTCATGCAATTGAAAGATGTACTCAATTCAATCTAAGTAAAGGGTACAAAAACAAGAATATAGCTATCATGTCAGATAGTCAAGCAACCGTCAAAGCACTAAGCTATCATTAGGTCAAGGATGGTGCTGAACTGCAAAACTAAATTAAACATATTAGGTATGCAGAATAGTCAGCCTTTGCTGGGTCCCAGGACACATGGGAGTAGAAGGCAACGAGAAAGCGGACACCCTTGCAAGGAAAGGGGCTGCCACACCGCTGATAGACCCGAACCCTTCTGTGGCATACGAATCCACACTATTAACGAATATCTCAGACAGAAGGACAAAAAGAAAATGAGGGAACTTTGGAATTCACTCATTGGACATAGAAATCCAAGAATCTTCTAACCAATTTTGGTAAGAAAGAAATCACAGAATGTGTCAAAGGAAACAGGAACAGACTGCGAATTCTAACAGGATTCCTAACATACTGCAGATTAAACGGACACTTAAAGAAAATTGGAACAATCCAAGATGGCACATGCAGATTCTGCAAGGAGGCAGAAGAGACACCAACACATTTACTAACAAACTACGGAGCTACATTAGCCCGCAGGAGGAAATGTTTTGGGATGTATAAGGTGACCATAGAAGACTTCAACCACTGAAACCGGGCTTATTAATCAAATTTCTTGATGGTATAGGACTCACCGATGTGTTTTAGGCAGAGAATGGGGGATACAATAGCTCTTAAAGGGCGCAGTATACTATACCCTGAAAAATTACATCTGCATCTACATCTTATGCTGTTATGTTAACCCAGTTGAACTTCATTTGAAGAACTGCGGCAAAGGATAGAAAATGCTTGTCAATCCATCTCCCCTGACCCTATCACCATCAGCACCAGTGAAGAGTATTTAAAAATAGCAAATCTTTGCATCTTTATGCAAGGCAGGCTGTTCGGACAAGTAATATGGTTAATAAATATCAACTAAGCGGCTGGGGTTTTTTTTTTTTTTTAATTTTGCCATAACTTTGTCATTTTTTGACTAATTTAAAATCCAATTGCACCTTGTTTTCAGCGTAAAAGATCCTTCAAAATGATGCGTCAAGATGTGTACGAACGAATTTGAAATTTTGAAGAAGGCCTGAGGTACCCAATATAATTTTTCTCCCAAAAAAGGTAAACATTCGAAACTAGACCTCAAAATATTAAACACTTTTTTTATGGCTCATTGGTTCAAAAGAAATTCAGCCCGGCCATCTAAAAAGGACACCCTGAACAATACACTTTTGTCGTACATATTTTTATCCTGACCTAGGTTTCCTTTAATAACTTTAATCAATTATTAAATTCACTAGGTTTCGTGGTTCGCTTGACCAATTAATATCTTTCAATTATTTAAGGTTTTTAGCTGAGATAAAAAATCAGTGTCATGAGCGGGATTCGAACCCACGATGCTAGATACGCCGCTACTCTACCACTTGATCTATCGTGACTTCGATCCACTCGGACACTAACTTCCCATCTCAACCCCACCTTTTGAATTTGCTCTCCTTTTTGCCATTTTTCAAATGTCGTGAAATCTTTAATATTTAATAGGTTAAAATGAAGTATACCTTCACTAAAGCTCTCCGTGGCCATTTCATTTGTCGCCGAGAATCAAATAGATTACACGCGATTTGAAAAATAGCAAAAAGGAGGGAAAATTCAAAAGGTGCGGTTGAGATGGGAAGTTAGTGTCCGAGTGGATCGGATAAAAGTCACTATAGCTCAAGCGGTAGAGCAGCGGCGTATCTAGCCGAAGATCGTGTGTTCGATCCCGCTCGTGGCACTGACTTTTTATCTCAACTAAAAACCTTAATTAATTTATCAATTATATCGATCAGGCCTCAAGTCTCACTGGAATAGTCTCGTTTGGCGAAAATTTTATGACGATGTTAGACGACTAGTATGTGGGGGTTTATGTTCAGCAAGCACTGTAGTCTTCTGGCTTGTTGTACTTTCTTAGTTCCTTAGTCTTTCGGTTCGATCCTTCTTCTAAGGAGTACTTGCTCATTGACTGTCTAACTACAGTTCCTTTCCCTGTTTTCTTTGTATACCAGATTATGTCTACATTGTACGGTTGCTTCACATTCGAAGATAATATGGGTGGCTGTTTCTTTCTCCTCATTGCATACAATCATCATTGAATACGTCCATTTTGTGTAGGTGTTTTTTCAGATACCAGTGGCCGGTAGTTAGTCCTACCATTCGTCGAGTTTACCCCTCTCTAATTGTAGCAATGAGTTCGTTTTGACAAAATTTGATTTATCCTGTTTTGCCCAGAAGGTGCAAAATTTGTCATTTCTTTCATTTCTTAAAATATTTTCTTTGATTTCCAACAACGTAGCAAAGTTTTACACATATTTTGTTTATTGAGTTTAATTGTCAAACAATCATATAAAAATATGCTTTTGAATTATGACCATCAGATACGATAGCTCGCGGCGCTTTTTCGTTTCGTGTTTTTGAACTATGTTTGCAGTTTATAATCGCATAAATATTATCTAAATGCAATAAAGAAAAATCAAATATTTTATTTTTGATTTTTAAATAAAAAATACATATTAGTAAGTTAAAAGTACATACATAATTTATAA
Organism: Cimex lectularius; assembly: GCF_000648675.2. Classification (NCBI taxonomy): domain Eukaryota; kingdom Metazoa; phylum Arthropoda; class Insecta; order Hemiptera; family Cimicidae; genus Cimex; species Cimex lectularius. Next base: position 114,460 of record NW_019392853.1, read on the forward strand.
ATGTACAAAGAGTTTTATTGTTATTTGTATGAAAGGTTTTATTTAAAGCGTTTAGAAAAGAGATATGCGGCCAGTAATAAAACGCAAACGCCTGGCTTTTCATTTGATACATTTTTACGTTTATCCGAAGTGGTTTCATGTCTGGGTAAAAGTTTCGGAATTGGTCGGATCACAAAGGGCCGGTAGAAAATGAGCGGGATTCCTGGCAATTGTGCTGCCGTCCGAGTCGGCCATCGAATCCTGCCCTCTCCAAATATAGACACAGAAATTCACTTCGGAATCTGTCAGGATCAATGAGCGGGTTGAATCGCGTTGTAGGGGAAAATTGTTACCGATCCGATACGACAAACTCCAGCACGCCCTTGCTATAAATAAACAGAATGGAGTTGGTGGATTGATGCGTTGGGCTAATTTTAAACTAGGGCGGATCGATTTTTAAACGTTACAGTCTGTTTGGATCGAAATTTGGACAATGGGCGACCTTGCAACCCGATTTACTTTCTTCTATTAACGGTACTTCAGAGTTAAGAAGTTATTTTAAAATTCCGTCGATATATCGTCTTAAGTACATAATCAAACTTCTTCCTGTGAGAAAAGCACCCAGCACCTCATTACTTCATCAATTTTCTAATATCTTCTTCAGATGACTTATTTTCTTTCCTTGTTTAAATTCTGGGCTGATTGGGTGTATCAATTATAATCAATATAAGTTTATATAGCATTTTTCAATCAAATGAAACTTTTTTTCAACCAAATGAAACTTTTTTCAATCAAATGAAACCTTTTTTCAAGCAAATGAAACCTAAAGCCTAATGATAATAATTATGTAGAAGAATAAATAAATGACATTATAGTATTAACAATAATTTTTATGATGATTGAATATTATATTACAATAATTGAATCGTAAGGCTTAGGTACAAAAACGTTTCTTGTGAAGATCCGTATTCATCAAACTTTACATCCACCCCGTCGAAGTTTAATTAAGTAGGATAGAAAAGTGTTTTTGAGCGAGCAACAACTTTCTGTGATAGAAATTATGAATGATAGAGTGGGTGTGGAGTTCAATTCTTTTTAAAAAGATGGTTTCTACTCACAGTAAGTTGTTTCACAACAATTCGGATTTCGAGCCCTTTAGCTCATCACGTTTCTTGAAAAATACGTAAAATATCGTGCCTACGAGCCTTTTACATCGAAAAAGACAATAAAAAAAATTTCCGATTTTTTAATGTTTTTTGCGTTTTTCTTGAAAAAAAAGTGCCTAAAAGCCTTTTACATCGAAAAAGACAATAAAAAAAATTTCCGATTTTTTAATGTTTTTTGCGTTTTTCTTGAAAAAAAAACGTGCCTAAAAGCCTTTTACATCGAAAAAGACAATAAACAAAATTTCCGATTTTTTAATGTTTTTTGCGTTTTTCTTGAAAAAAAACGTGCCTAAAAGCCTTTTACATCGAAAAAGACAATAAAAAAAATTTCCGATTTTTTAATGTTTTTTGCGTTTTTCTTGAAAACTACGTAAAAATACGTGCCTACGAACCTTTTACATTGAAAAAGACAATAAAAAAATTTTTCGATTTTTAGGGGTTTTTTCATCTATCGAAACATATTACAGTCATTTTAATAGTAAATTACAAAATCACATTAACACACAAATACGATTACTCAATTCTTCACAATTACCATGTGATAGACTGAAAAGAATATGGATAAGAGACCTCTTAAATGATTAATATCAAATATAATGGGCAGCTTTCTGTATAACTTCACTAGTTTTCGTGACCTTGATCAATTAATATCTGTCAATGAATTAAGGTTTTTAGTTGAGATAAAAAAGTCAATGTCACGAGCGGGATTCGAACCCACGATCTTCGGCTAGATACGCCGCTGCTCTACCTCTTGAGCTATCGAGACCTTGATCCACTCGGACACCAACTTCCCATCTTAACCCCATCTTTCTAATTTTCCCTCCTTTTTGCCATTTTTCAAATGTCGTGTAATCTATTTGATTCTCGGCGACAAATGAAATGGCCACGGAGAGCTTTAGTGAAGGTATACTTCATTTTTACTTATTAAATTCACTAGTTTTAGTGGTCCGTTTGACCAATTAATATCTTTCAATTAATTAAGGTTTTTAGTTGATATAAAAAAGTCAGTGTCACGAGCGGGATTCGAGGGTTGAGGTCACGATAGCTCAAGTGGTAGAGCAGCGGTGTATCTAGCCGAAGATCGTGGGTTCGAATCCCGCTCGTGACACTGACTTTTTTATCTTAACTAAAAACCTTAATTAATTTCTGTATAACGCCCGTAATGCCACAAACATAAATTGAAATATAATCTGCTGATTATTTATAATACATGTACAGACGTAGATCAAAATAAATTAAGTAAAAAAACCCTATAATATCAAATAGTTTATAAATGTTTTACTTATTTGTGAGAAAATCCTGGAGAAACGTTTACTCAATCGCATTCGACTTGGATTGATCTAAGTATCAAGTCATCAGCTTGTTTTTGGCATTCGACACTCCTCAACGCTGTGACATCGGGTTTGACATCCTGCATATCTTAATTCCTGAAATCCTACTTGTAAGAACTTAGGTCCTATTATTCTACGTCTATATCTGCTCTCTTGGGCAAAACTGTATAAGTCCAAAAATACAACTTTACAGGGTTATAAAGTTTATGCCTTTGGTGCAATTTAAATTTCTGTATTAAATTTTTTATTGTGCTCACATTTCATACAATTCAACGTTGTATCTTTAATTTTTGGTATTTTTTACGTATCGAACATGTAACTTTTATCTGAACTTTTAAGCACTTACCGATTATAGTACCCACTTATGCAAATATATTTTCTAATCCCCATTTTTTCTTTTTTCATGTTAAAGTTAACATTCTTGTAATTCTTGTACAAAACTAACCCTCGTTCACATATAAAACTAACTTTGGTCCTGAATCGGTTGGGTTCTCTTCCCTGGTTTTTATCTTCTCTCTCCAGGGTTACAAGAATTTTTTCAAATCTGAGTGAAGGGGGATTTGGTATTGAAAAAAGGAGTAACAGTTTGTATGACCTCCTGCTATCATAGACCACAGATGGATTGGTGTTCTTTCTTCTGGTGTTCTTCAATGTCGCGCTGAAGTGTACAATTTCGTAAAACTGGTTGTTTGATCTCGTTCGATATGGTTTCAATTTTTCGTTTTCGTTAGTAGACCACCCGCAAAATTTGATAATAGATCGTAGAAGGATTCATGCCGTTGGTCAAACTCAATGAAAACCGATTTTTTTTCTTAATTGGCCTCATCCCTGATCGTCTTTTAATATGAAATAGATTTGGTACGTTTGTTGAAATATAAATTTTAGTAAAATGACAAAATAAACGATGTTCTTTCAAAGATCTTTAAGTTTTTTAAGTTTTGAGCAAACTTGAACAATAAAATAATTATTTAAACTATCTTAGGTTTCGATGTTATATAGAAATTATCCAGCCAAAGTAAATTTAATTAGCTTTAAAAGTCAAATTCCTTGGTCAAGAAAAAGTGTTGTACAGCTCGCGAAAAGCATGTTCTTTGGGGGAAAACTTGTTATCCTGTTCGCGTTTTAAATAATGAAATTTTCAACCATGTTCGCCGCTTTGCATAATTTTTATGTTTCGAAACAAAATAAACTTCATTGTGTACAAAATAGTCGAAAGTTTATTTTAGCTGAACGTAAAATTGTTCTACCTTGAAAGATTCGTTTTCCGCCACTTTGTACCTATAGGACTCTTTTATATCAGATATCGGCATTATTTCGAACGTGTCTTTAATCAGCCCGATGACACCTTCTCCGGTCGATCTCTTCGTCCTGAAACAAAAGGAAAAACTCTGACTAAACAGAAAAAAAATTTCTTCATTTGTCCAGAAACTATTTTGCTCTCCAGGTATTTCCGAAAAAAATTCAACTTTAAGACTAAATCGCAATAAATAACAATGGGGATGTGATGTGGACGCCGGTGATATACGATGTCGCCCTGTCATGTCTGGAGGACGTTTGTCATTCATGTTGGCATACGTTTCTATTTGAAAACCGTTTACGTTTAACACCCCAAAATAATTTTGTTCCTACGGTTTGAAATTAGTTATATAACTTGTTAATAAAATATGATGAACGTTTTGTACCGAACGTGTCTAATTTAGGCGCTGGAGGGTGAAAAACTGGGCTAAGAAGATGCAGTTTTCAAGATTCGGCTAGCGTGCGCTGATACTGTTAGCGGCTTGCATCAAATAACGATTCTTCACCGGTTGAAGATAAGATGAAACTATCCATCATAACTATTATTGTCTTGACGCGATAAATTTTCAGGCCGGGCCTTGGAAATTTCAACTACGCCACGAACTTATTGCAGAAAATTTGCATGTAAATTAAGACCGGCTCCGCCATGAATCGTATTTTCCGTGATACCTTGTAATATTCTTTTTGGAGGGAGGAGGGTAATAAAAGTGGACTTAACACCGCATTTTTAACATGTTCGAGTTTCTACAGATTACATGCTTGAAGGCCAGCGGTTTCAACTTTTAAAAGAGTGCCAGTCGTCGGAAACCAGCAATATTTTGGTTTTCTGTAATGATTTATTTGTTTCATAGAAATTTCTAATTTTCTTGAAACCAAGGTATTGCTTTTCTTATTAGATCTGTGGTTAACAACTAAATAGAAAAATTGGTCAGCAGTTAATCGTTCCTGGTCATACCCAACAAGTGTATTCAATCTTGTACAAACGAAATAAAATTAATTGCAAAAACTGATTAAAAATAAATATTATAAATGAATTTCGTTTTTTTTTAATCCAATGAAAAATGATTGACTCCGTTAGACTTGAGAAGATAGGAAGAAACGAAGGGATGTCTGAACTACCTTTCATCTGATATAGAGTCATTAATTATTTAATAACAAATGTTGTCGCTCTTTAACAGTAAAGTTTTACGAAATCCTGGCTGACGTAAACAAAGTGAAGTATTCCCAAACAGATGAAAGAAATTATATTCAAAAAGTAGAACTAATAGTAAAAATACGTATATAATCGGTTTTTATTTTTTATTGCTATATTAAAATGTATTCTTTCTTAGGGATGGTTAGGTTTCTTAGGGATGGTTATTCTTTCTTAACAAATATTAAACTATTATGGGCTGAAAATAACGGAATTTTATACTTTATAAATCTTACACTAGATGACATCAGAAGAAAGAACGTCTCGAACGTCTTGAATCTCTCGACGTTCTATTAACTAAAGACTATCTATTTTTTAAAAAGTAAATTTCAATACCGATAAAAACATTTTTGTTTATATACTTACTGTTGTTGACAGCAAGAACAATGGAAAGTTTAGTTCACTATTGTATAAATTTGTAATACACTATAATTGCTTCATGTGTGAATTTCGTCAGGGCAACGTTATAAATCCCATGTTTTTGTTAACGCCAATGATAAATTTTTAATTTAATTTTAGTTCGATTCTTGTTCGGTAAAAGACAGTAAAAAGTTAAAAGAATAAATTTAGAAATGCAAATCTGTAACACACATTGATTCTTAAGTGGAGTTCGTCAAGGCTACGTTATGAATCCACTGTTGTTGTTTTTTGACATCAACAACAAATTTATACTTGGATACTTAGGATTTTCTTATAGTTGGGAATATAATAATAACAATTCGAACGAATAAATGCAAAAATAAAAATCTGTAACTATTTTAAGAGGTTCGTGAGGGCTACGTTATGAGTGTCTTGTTTTTTCTTATGTAGAAAACGCATTTCGGCAGTCTAACTGTGTAACATCCTTCCGAGCGTTTATGTTAAAAGAAGTTGGTCTAATTTTTAATTTTGTTTTGACAAGTTGTGTCTACATATTACCCTAGACATTATGAAAAGGGAACAAAACGTTATAAATCCAAAGTTTTTTGTTGTCATCAATAATACATTTGTACTTTTAATATTTTACTTTTTTATTTGGAGGCTAAGACAGTAAAAAGTTAAACGCATAAATACAGAAATACAAATCTGTAACGAATTCTTTTTGGAGGTTCTTCAGGGGTACATTAAGAGGCCCGCGTTTTTCTTCGTGTACGCATTTCAACTGCACTCTTAATGTCTAATATCTTTCCGAGTATTGATATTAAAGCAAGATGGGCTAATTTTTAAATTTTGTTTGACAAATTTTGTCAACTTATTATGACACTTGGAAAAAAGAACAAAACGTTCCGAAAAGTCGTGTATGCAAATAATAAAAAGGTGACAAAACATCTAGTTCTTTTCTGGCTGGAAAATCCCACACTACTCATCGCTATATTTTGTAGTACTACCTCTAGACCTGGTTATTCTAGCCGTTTCGTTTCTTTAAATTTTACTTTTTTTTAGTATAGAGAATAATAATAATAATACACTATTGCACAAATCTGCAACAAATGGCGAAGAAGCAGGTGCCCTTGTGTCAACCGCATATGGCTTATTCTTAATCAGGTAAGGACGATCAGGAGGGCTATCTACAGGTCGTGCTTTTGACACGCAAGAGTCTCTCAGACGACCCCGCCCATAAAGGTGATTTATCTGTATTACGATATCATTGATCAGACTTTTTAAACAACATTATATTTAAAAACTGATAATAAATGAAATTTGTGTTGTGACCAGTTGAAATAACAAATCACTCATGTTTTATCACGTCGCGTGTTCATGTCAACAAAAGTCTTTTTAAATTAAATTAAATTTAAAAACTGATAAAATAGAATTCCTACTAAATTTTCGTCGCTACTTTATCTTGCCAGATGAAAGAACGCTACGAATCACTACGTCCTATCACGTCGCGTGTTCATGTCTACTAAAGACTTTTTAATTAAAACTACATTTAAAAACTGATATAACAGAACTTCAAGAATAAATCTGTACTTTTATGCTTAAGCTTTTCTCATAAGAATGAACAGATAAAATTTTAACAAATAAATGCAGAAATAATAATCTGTGACAACTATTTTTTTTTGGGGGGGAGGGGTTTCGTCTGGGCCACGTTATAAGCCCCCTGTTTTTCTCCCTACGTTCATGCGATCAAATGCAGAAAGGAACTAACTGTAAATTATTGATTTTGCTCTTTATAACGAAAATGTTGAATTACTTCAACGAAAAATGTAAAGTATAATTAAATTAATGATTTGATTAGATTGAAATATTTTGGCTAGAATAAAATTACTAGAATCACAGCGATTTTGTTTTAATGTTAAAAGAATATTTTTGTTAACCTTTTCTCTGATGTTGAAAAAGTCGATATCGGTGGCAATTGGAGAGCTTTGTTAATCTTGTTTGCCAGAGAGAGGCCGTCGATGTTATACTGGGCGCCTTCGGCAATGAGCTGAAAAAGTTCAAAAGTGAAAACAAGTTGTTGTTTTTTTTAATGACAATCTTACTTCTCTGAACGACGGACTGCCTTGCAGCATTGCGAAGTTGCTTTTGAACTTGGGCTCGGAAATGTACTTAATCACAGACTTGACCTGTTCGTCCGACATGGCGTACTCCATGCCCAGTGAAAGGACCTGGTCGTGGGGTACCATTTCGAAAAGTTCTTCAACTTCGACTTCTATCCCGTTAACATTTGGATGGCCTGATTTGAAGAAAAAATTAAATAATAGTCTTATAAAAAAATGTAAAAAAAACACTGAGAGGCAAAAAGAATTAATGGATATTTTTGAAGAAAAATATAAGATAGCTAAATAAAAAATTAAACTGAGTAAAACAATTTTAACAAAAATTCACTAGTGTTCGTGGTCCGCTTGACCAATTAATATCTTTCAATTAATTAAAGTTGTTAGTTGGGAAAAAAAAGTCAGTGTCACGAGCGGGATTCGAACCCACGATCTTCGGCTAGATACGCCGCTGCACTACCACTTGATCAATCGTGACTTCGATCCACTCGGACACTAACTTCCCATCTCAACCTCACCTTTTGAATTTTCCCTCTTTTTGCCATTTTTCAAATGTCGTGTAATCTATTTGATTCTCGGTGACAAATGAAATGGCCACGGAGAGCTTTAGTGAAGTATATTTCATTTTGCTTATTACATTTTATTAGGTTTCGTGGTCCGCTTGTCCAAATAAATTCTTTTCAATTAATTAAGGTTTTTAGTTGAGATAAAAAAGTCAGTGTCATGAGCTGATCTACCACCTGAGCTATCGTGACTTCAATCCACTCGGACACCAACTCTCCATATCAACCTACAACCGTTCGAATTTTACCATGTACCAAAAATGTTGCTAAGGGAACAATGAAGAAAATGTTCAATTCATTTCTGAGCTTCTCTTGCTTGATCTTCTCTTGCTTGCATTTGACGTGGCATCAATTTTATGAGGTTTTAATGTAGTGCTGTGGAATATTTTCATACTCCTCCAACAGCGCCATTGGGGAACTTTTTACCTCTTGCCATTTCGTCCCAAAAGTGTTCGACAGGAATTACATGCCGGCCATTCCAAACATTGAATTCCGATCCAAATAGTCACAAACGATCTTAGCTATGTAGGGCCTAGCATTTTCATGCATAAAAATAAAACTGTCGTCAATTAGTGCCATATGAGAAACAACCTCTTATGATAACAAATCTTCAAATCGCGCACCAGTTAAGGAACCCTCGATGAAGATCAAGTTTGTGCGACCTTCCAAAGAGATGCTTGCCCGAAACTTAACACTACCTTCATAGCTTCTCCTGAGTGAAACTGTTCCGGGTAGATGTCCGTCTCCTGTTCTACTCTAAACCCTTTCTCGGCCGTTAGTCAAAGTCAAAGTCAAACAAAAACTTGTCTTATCCGAAAACAAGATTTTAGTTCAATCTTGCTCAGACCAATTGATGTGATTTCTTGCGAAAATTAACCGAACCGTCAGGCTTTGTCAGTTCTGGACTAGTGGCAGGCCATCTCACACGTCATCCAGCTTCGGCAAGTCTTCGTCTTACAGTGCGTAAACTGGCATTGACATTTCTAACTTGTTGAAGACGTTGTTGATCTGCACATCGGTAGAATGTCGATGTACTTCGAAACAATAAAAGGATTACTCTCAGAGATTTGACACGATGGTGACCTGATCCATGCCTTCTTGAGTCCGCTATATTGTAGCAATGGAAGACCCTTGGGTCACTTACCCTTGACTTCTTCCATCTTCCAACTAGCCAAATCTGTATCACTTAAAACCGTCACTCAAACAAATTTGAAGTTTCAAAATGGTACAACTTAAACCACAGAAACGCTAGATAGAAGCTTTACAGAAAACCCAACAAATAATAGATAGACTCTTCCAAGATTTATTTACAAAATCCAATTGTAAACACAAATAGGAAATTTTATCTGTATTTTATTTACCTCTAATCCTTTAAAACGGACCAAATATTGTTTTGTAAGATAATCAATGGAGGATTGTCTAAGAGGTAATTATAAATATTAAGAGTGCCACTTTTTTGCCTCTCAGTGTTGAATAAATTATATTTACCCGTAACGGCAACAACTGCGATGAGAGAGAAAACAAAAGGCAACATCTGAAAAAGATGAAGAAACAAATTAAAATATATTACCGATTACCAAAAAGAAAATATTCTTTAATAAATCCTACAAATTTTTGTTTTATTACATCCAAGATAAACCTCACGTCGTAACATATGTAATAAATTATCAACCGAGTGCATAAATTAAAAAGAATCGGATATCATAACAAAATAACGTTTACTTTTCGTATTTAATAGGCCGGTAGGTAACCAAGTTCTTCTGACAGATTGTACAAAACAAGATCGGCGAATCAACAACATAGATCTCATTACGTACCCTTGACGAACTCCACTTTGGAGTGAACAGGATTAAGATTGAATCCTTTTTAAAAATATAGTTCCTACTCACAGTAAGTTGTTTTCAACGATGCGGATTTCGAGCTTTTAGCTCATCATCAGGTTGAAGGAGTCAATTAAGATTGTTTAAGATAAAGATCGTTCTATTCTGTCAATACTGAAGATATTTTTACAAAATTAAAATTTGGTAACAATACATCTAAACAATTTTGTACAAGAATAAAAACGGCGGATTCATAAAGTTTCCCTGCCAAACGCCCTCAAATTGCCCAACGTTTGATATACAAAAATCGATTCCAATTAATAAACCAAATTATGAGAAGAAAATTTACGTTTGTTTTGACGAGCTGGGCGATAAGTGATAATTTCTTGTGTTCATTGGAACTATTGTTTCGATTCAGCCCGTCCTGGAGAGGGTTTCGTAAAGTTTATGGGCAACAAGGGATTTCGAGGAAAAAAACAATCTGAAAGGAAGCGGAAGGATGTGTTTTTTGCATTAAAATTGTTGAATTCACAAGCATACGCGAAAAATAATAAAACTTGTTACTTCACAAATCGCTATTAAAGCCGACAAAGATGAAAGAACGCCCTGAATTCCTTCTACGTTATAAGTTTTTTTAACAATATATTTTAATTTTTCAGAATTCATTTTTCTAAACTTGCTATTTCAGACATGATCACGTCGCGAGTTTATGTCTGAAAAGGCAAGTTTAAAAAAATGCCTTCTTAAAAATTAAATTTTATTTTTCAATTAATTAAGGTTTTTAGTTGAGATAAAAAGTCAGTGTCACGAGCGGGATTCGAACCCACGATAGATACGCCGCTGCTGTACCGCCTGAGCTATCGAGACTTCGATCCACTCGGACACTAACTTCCCATCTCAACCCCACCTTTTGAATTTTCCCTCCTTTTTGCCATTTTTCAACTTTCTGACTTTTTTATTTCAACTAAAAACCTTAATTAATTGAAAGGTATTAATTGGTCAAGCGGACCACGAAAACTAGGGAATTAAATTTTATTGTTAAAAAACGATAGAAAGTTATAAAATTTGATAACGCGATACTTGACTTGTTTAAACAGCAACGAGAATTATTACCAATATCGTTTTTATTGTACTTGTATGACAATAGCACAGATCAGAAAATAAATGGAATGGAATGATAAAACGTTTATAGGTCTTTCAGTGATACTGAATACGATTAAACTCTAACATAAAAGTTGCAATTTGCGGAGCTATTAAAATTTTAATAGTTAAGAAAAATATCGTAAATGATCATATAAAACCTGCTTTTTATAGCTGCTCAAATGATAAATTTGAACTTTCATTCCTATGCCTGGGGAAGGAAAGTAAAAATTTTGACGAATAAATAGAAAAATTTAAATCTATAACGAACTCTGATTATTATGTGCAGTTGATCAGGGATTATGAAACCCTCTTTTTTTATTAGTATCAATGATAAATTTGTACTTTTATAATTAAACTTTTTAAATATTGGGGATAGGACAGTGTAAAAAGGTGATCGGATACAAATCTGTAACATAATCTTTTGAGGGGTTCGTCAGGGCTATGTTATCAGTCCACTGTTTTTTCTCATATACGAAACGCATTTCTGCTGCTCTCTTAATGTGTAAGATCTTTCCGAGTGTATATGTTAAAGGAAGTCGGTCTAATTTTTAAATTTTGTTTTGACAAGTTTTGTCTACAGGCATTTCGAAAAAGGAACAAAACATTCCGGAACAGACGACGTTATGAATTTTTTTTTTTTTTTTGTCATCAATGAGAAATTTGTAATTTCATACTTATTTTGAGTAAAAGACTGAACGAATAAATTCAGAAATGCACCTGGAACGAACTATTTTTGGGACTTCCTCAGGGCCATATTATCAGTCTACTGTTTTTCCTCGTGCACAAAACGCATTTCCACCGCTACTTTTGCTGTCTCCCCCCTTAATAAGTCAAGGAATGACAGAGATATAAATATTTCAAATGTGTCAGCCAAATTTACCAAAAAGATATATAGAAATCTAAAACAGACAACCAAAATTGCACGACAATTATACTTGTATTCAACAACCTTGTTGATTCTGATGCAGAGTTCGTCAAGGTGACATTACGAGTCTATTATTTTTTATCTCTTGACTATCTGTTAATTAATTTATTGAGTATTTGAGTTGACTATTTATATATCATTGATTTTCTGATTATCTTATTATATATCTATTTTTATGATTATAAAATTAATTGGTTCCAACACTTTAAAATAAAATAGAACTTCCATTAATTTTTCGTTGTTTCATTACTTTAGCAAATAAAAGGACACCACGAATCTCTCCACGGTCTTTTAAACTAGACTTTTTAAATAATAATGAATTTAAATAGTTATAAAATAATACGTCCAAGAATTTTACGCCACTGTTTTATTTTTCGGGGTGATAGATTGTCATGAATCCATTCTATGTTCCATCAAGTTTCTTAAGAATTTTTCTTAAGAAAAGACAAAAATACTATGTTTAAAACATTAAATTGAATTTGAAAGGAATAAATTTGATTTTATTGACAAAACACTTATAATCAGTTATTTTATGTTTATATTTTTATTTTATTCTTTATTTCTAAACCATGTTACATTAGACGACTGCAAATCAATTCGTAAATTTTTACTTGATAATCATCTACTCCAAACAACAGTTGAAAAAACGCACGAATCCCTGTAAAATCTATCAAGATCCTCAGATAAATAATATCATGCCTAATATGATTTTTTGTTTAATGCGTATTGTTCACTTATTTGTAGTTTCATAAGGGTTTGCTTATTTTGTACACATGCTCTTGTGTTATGTTCTGTTAGGGTTTTCGATTTCTTTTTTTTTTTTTTTTTTTTTTTTTTTTCAATATCAAGTATCAAGTTGGATGTCAGAAAGAAGTGGGTCGTCTTGCCCGACACCTTCACGTGTTCACGTCGATTGCATGACCGAGTTAATACAGATTCAGCACGTTGATTAAAAATTTACAGAAAGTTCTCCTTTTTTTTACTATTTTATTTATCAAACTCATCGCATCTAGTTTTCAGAAGATTACTGTTTTTTTCCATAAGAGTTAAAAATGTTGATAAAGTTCACTCCAGGAAAATAAAAAAATTTCATGATTGATGTAATTTATTATCACACATTCTCGCTCTGATTCGAATTACAAGGCTTATTGGCCTAATTCGTGCATTATCTGACTTTTTTGGGGTGCGACAAGGTTGAGTTATGAGTCCCATGTATTTTTCCCTCAAGCCTGTACTTTTTAACTTACACTTTTGTTTCAACTTTTACCTTTCCATTTATTGAAGATAAGATATTAAATTAAATAACTCATTCCCAACTCTTGGTGTCGATTCCTTGCACAATTCATTTTCGTTATAAACTTTTTTCAGTTTATATATCTGCCGTTGTTGAGAGTTGGTCGTGTGAAAAGTTTACACTATTTTACAAAACTGTATCACACTCAGATTCTTCCTCAGGGCAACGTTACTTATTCCATGGTTTTGTTGTCGTCGATGATCATTTTGTATTTTTATGCGTACATTTTTCCAGTTTTGACGATAGGACAGTAAAAAGTTGAACGGATAAATGCAGAAATATAAACCTGTACCGAAATATTTTTGTGAGTTCGTCAGGGTTATGTTATGAGTACACTGTTTTTTCTCAAGTCAAAACGCATTTCCGCTTGAGTTTTTGTCTGATATTCCTCCAGGCACTTTAAAAAACGAACAAAACGTTCCGAAACAGGCAAAGTTGTGAATCCTTCGTTTTAATTCAACGAATAAATACACAAACTGTTATCAACACTTTTCGTAGGGCTACGTCATGAGCCCACTGTTTTTTCTCATCACAAAACGTATTTCCACCGCAATTTTTGTTGACTTAATCCTTAATGGCAGAGACAAATAGACTGATTCCCAAAACACGGCTATAATAATTGAGATTTGTAGCAAAAGAGTTTCATTAATTCAAACATTTATTAATTTTACTTCATGACTGAAAAGGTAAAAAATACGTAAATCTAAAATTGGTTTAACCAAAATTTCATTACATATATAAAAAATGAATGGCAAGTATATTTGTGTATAAAAAACCTTGTTGATTCTGATGCGGAGTTCGTCAAGGTGATATTACGAGTCTAATACTTTTTGTCTTCTTCGTTGATACATAATTTCCTATATACATCTGTGCACTTATTGGATATTATCAACCTACTATTGTTTCCTGTTCCGATAGGATAATGTAAAGTTAAGAACAAAAAACAAAAAAATATTTGTGCCTATATCATCGGGTAAATGTTAAAAACAATTTATTACATAAGGGCAATTAAAATTGTAATAGTTTAGAAAATAAGTATCTTAAAAGTTCATATTAGTCAAATGCCTGCCGTTTTAAAACTGTTCAAAACTGACAACCTCTGGACCTGTTCTGCTGTGTTCTTTTATTATGTGTGCGTGCGTGCGTGCGTGCGTGTGTGTGTGTGTGTGTGTGTGTGTGTGTGTGTGTGTGTGTGTGAGAGAGAGAGAGAGAGAGAGAGAGAGAGAGAGAGAGTAGGTGGATAAACAGTTGTTGGTAGTATATAATTTTCTTTGTTTATTATCAATTCTTTGGTTACTTGTACCAAATCTGTAACCAACACTTTTTGGGGTTTGTCAGGTCTAGGTTATGGAGTCTACTGTTTTTTCTCAAGTAAAGAAACATATCTGCTGCGAATTTTGCTATTATAGTAGTGTTGAGTAGCGCTTTTCTAATCTTTTTTATTTCAAACATTTGGGAAATTTAAATTAAAACATGTGTTAGAAGAAGAACTAGAAGTAAATGCTTTCGATATAATACTAGGTGGTCTTATTTATCATTCGTTCTTACCCGTTTGAAACACGAAATGTTAAAATTATAAACATTCCAAATTTAGCCAGTATAAAAAGAAAAAATCATTCTCCTATTCTTGATTTTCATGCGGTCGGATCTGAGAACAGGGATTTCCACACTGTTGTCAAATTTTGAGGAAAAATGGGAGCCAACGATTGCACCCATTTCAAACCGTTCGTCTTCGGCCCGATTTTCCGCCAACCGGCCCCCGTCCGGGTAATAAGCCGGTCGAATCCGTCGAGAAGCGCCGGGACGCAAACGGCCAAAGAAGTTGCAGAACCTGCTGCTAGAGTCAACGTCTCGACGCAGACAGATTCCAAATTGAAGTTAACGGCCGTGAAAGCTACAAGCGCCTTTTAACATCTAGGTCCAGTCACTTCTGCCTCCTCCAAATAAATAAAATATAAATTAAAAAACAACGTTCCTTTATCCTACATAAACTACTGTACTAGGATCAATTAAGAAATGCAATCCTTCAACAAGCAGGCCCTGCTAACATTTTGACCTCATTTACTTACCAGCACATATTGTATGCTGTGAGCTGAATTGGGAATAAACCTTGAAGACTGGAAAAAGTATTTTAACACATACCAAAGTTTAAACAATCTGGCAAATGAATTAACAGCTTACATTATGTCTTAAAGCAATTAAATGTCAAATGTTTGTGCCCTCATGACAGGGAAACTGGTTTGGCATTAACCAGATTAAAGTTCTGTAGAATTTCATAACAAAATACTTTCAAAGTGCTTTACTCCTTTATGTTTGCACAACTATCGCCTTCTGTATTTTGGTGACAGGACAAACTTTAAACGTATGATTAACTCTAACTGCTACTTTGCTATGACCTCAACTGTTGGAACGGGACCTCTCCAGACTTGAAGAATTAATTTTAACATACCATTGGCTAAACTAACCAGCAGTCGTTACTTACACTCCATTAAGCATTTATGATCATATGTTTGTGCCCTGATGGCAGAGTGGCTCAAGTATCCAGATTAAACTTCTGCGGAACCTCATTTACAAAATTTGTTACGTTAAAAAAATACTTTCCAGATTGATCAGATTTAAACTTATAGGCTTAAAGCATAATTGGTATAATGTTTAAAAATCAAATTGAACAATAATTTTTATGTGCATCAGGAGTGAATTATGACTCCCATGTTTTTTGTTGGCGTCAATGTTAGAAAATATTGTACTTTTATGATTACATTACACAACTCGCAGTATTCTATTTATTTGAGATATAATATCAAGGTGATGAATAGGTAATCAGACAGGTATCTTCAGACTTGAAGATAATTTTAATATTATATTAATGGCTTAACTACTTCACAGATGATTTCTGAACTTACATTAAGTCAAACGCTTGTGCCCTAATGGCATGGAGGCTGCTGCTAGTGTGGCACTGGCCAGTTTAAATTACAGTAGAACTTCATTAAAAAAAATGTCTAATATTAACTTAATAGAATTGACGTGCATCAAGGATGAGGATATAAGTCCCATGTTTTTTGCTGGTGTCAATAATTCAAAATTACACTAGTATGATTACATTACACATTCTTTTTTTTTAATTTAAGATGGGAAATTAAAAAATTAAACGTAATTAACTGAATCTGCTATGTCGTCAAGTGGTTCTGGAAGTAGTAAACCTCTACAACCTTGAAGATCTGTTAAATTGAATATTGTTATCCATGGCCTAATTACCTAACTTATAAATTTGCAACTTACATTAAGTTGTTACACACTTTTGAACAATTTTTTTATGGTTTTAAGGTATAGAAAAATATTTTCTAACATTTCCCTGATGGTATGTTAGCAGATTAATCAACAACCAAATAAGTAGGAAAATGGATCAACATGAACATAATTTTTTGAGTAAAGTAATTCCTGTCATATAGGAGGGCTTAACATTCAACTATCCGTTGGGTTTCATACTATAATCAATTAAAAAGCTATGGGCTGTGCCAGGGTTTAAACCCAGGACTGCTAGCATTGGTTTCCCATTATATTTTCCAGTAATACAAGAACAAATATCAGCCTTCTGGATTGTCCTCCAGTTCCTAAGTGGCCAAAGAAAAATCATATCATAATTCAGATGACAATGCAGATTTCGCCTCTCAAATTCTGCATCAATCATGTAAGGATCAGAAGGGCAAAGGCTGATAAATGCTCAAGTAAATGTACATGACAGGAACAGAAACAATTGTGCTAAGGGCATGGAAATTGGACGACACAAGAAATAAGATCGTAGGAGGAATTCAGAGAAGAAAGGTATTTTTTTTAAACAAGGAAATAAGTCCTCATAGATGATGGAATAAAGCCAAAACATGTCTGAGTAACATCTAAAACCGCAAATGTAGACAGATTCACAGATGCCAGCTCAACATAGCTTTCACCAACTCGCAGATCACCTAACTTCAACTTTTATCCCCCAAAAAATCATATCTGCACATACAAGAAAAAACAACAAAAGCATTCATTTAGTTGTTTAATACAAAGCTCATTTTCAAAAACTGCTTTTTCTCTTCAAATTTCTCCTTTTGAGTACTAGTTTTGACAGGTCCAATTCCAAGGCCATGTGTATATTAGTGTTGACTATTGTATTAACGGTAAAAAATTTCTTTTGCAATTAATTAAAATGTTTTTTCAAGCAATAAAATCATGCTGAAGATGTGATCAGAGACAAACTGATAGGCCAAATTGCTGAATTTCAGCTGTCAACATACCCCATTAGACCGAAATTACAATAATTTTGAAAAATTAATTTTTAATTCAGTTTAGCAAACCACGAGAAAAAAACGATGATCCTTGTGTGGCCGATTTGTAGAAAAAGAACTTTGTAAGATCTTTTTACGTGTGAAATTTATTGTATTCACCCGATAAATGGTTTTTACTATAATAGATCAAAAATCTTTTGCCACGTTTTCAGACTATAAAAAGACAAATATATAAAAATGATTATTAGCTATGTTAAAAATTTCAATAAGGTAAATCTTGGTTTAATTAACATTACAAACTATATTCACTCTATTTTTACATTATGCTAGCAGCTAAACTACCTCCTCATGTCATGATCCTTTCATACAACAATAAATTTGGATTAAGGAAAACCTTAAGAAAATCAACAGTTCAGCCATTGGTCCAAATCAGTGGTAAAATATTAATAATATAAACTAATATAATAAACCATTTATGTCATTTTGCAATGGCATACCCTTTTTAACAGAAAACTTTTAACAACTTAGATAATAAAAGCATAAAAAAGTGGAACAATTTGACAATCTCACTGAGCGTTACTTACCTTACGAGGAAGCCGATTCCTACTGCGGTCTATTTCGGGAGAAGCAATTAAATAATTCTCACCCCTACTGCTTTCATTCAATTCAATTTAATACAGCCATCCGATCTTCTGTCAAGCGTCAACGCCAACCGGATTGGCCGTCGCAGACCCGAAACACTTTCAACACTTACAAACTAAAAAGTCGATTTTTGACTTTATAAATTTTCAAGGTTTTATACATGTTGAAAGGGTTTAATAGAAAACATTTTATATAGAGCTTACAAATATTTATTTATACCGGCGTACATATACAAATTAATCACATGTGACATTATCGTTATTCGTAAATCAAATATAACTGAATATGGAAACTTATGAGTAAATACATATTATATTTATATTCAAAATTTCGCATATTTATATAAATCGTTAACTATAAACTAAACTTGTTTCTTCACAGATGTATATTATTTGCTCATGTACCTCTGTCAGACTTATTTCCTAAAACAAATAACAAAATTAATAAACTGATCAACCTTTAAAATGACACACATATCCCACCGAACGTTTCATAATTTACATGTTGTGTCTTATTCACATTCCATTTGACACTGTTATTCTATTAAACAAAGCTTAATCATCTCGACAATTTCATAATAGAAAATTAAACAAATAGGTTGAGCAGGATAATCCGAGATGATCAAACTACAAGCTTGAGAGAAGAGATGAGAAGAAACAACAGACAATCAAACTACTGCATAATAGAATAAGACAGAAGATCGGAGAAAAAATTACAACCTTCTAGATTGAAAAGGAAAATCAGAGATAGACATGCTAAAAGCTCTTAGATTGAGCAGAATAATCAAACATGTCCAAACTACAAACTCTTACATTGAAATGATAGGTCAGAGAAGGCCATGATTAGAGGAAACCAAACTTATTAACAAGATCATAGGTAAACTAAAAGCTTTTCTATAGAGTAGGAAGATCAGAGGTAACCCAACAACAAGCTTCTAGACCGAGAAAAAAGATCAGAGCTGAACAAGCTAAAAGCTCTTAAGATTGAGCAGGATAATCAAAGATGACCAAATTACAAGTTCAAAGAATGATAAGAAACATCAGACAATTGAAATATAACCAAGAATGAAGATCAGATGTCCAAACTAAAAGCTTATCTAGTGAATTGGAAGATTTGAAATTCTTCTAGAATGAGTTTCTATACTGAGAAAGAAGATCAGAGCTAAATAAACTAAAAGCTCTTAGATTGAGCAGGATAACCAAAGATGACCAAACTTTAAACCAAGTATTAATTCACTCCTTTCGTGGTCCGCTTGACCAATTAATACATGACGATTAATTAAGGTTTTTAGTTGAGATGAAAAAAAGTTAATGGCACGAGAAGGATTCTAACCCACGACCTTCGGCTAGATACACCGCTGCTCTACCACCTGAGCTATCGTGACCTCGATCCACTCGGACATCAACTCCCCATCTCAACCTCACCTTATTAGTTTTCCCTCCTTTTGCCATTTTTCAATGGTCAATGAATGTCCGAGTGGATCGAGGTCACGATAGCTCAGGTGGTAGAGCAGCGGTGTATCTAGCGGAAGGTCGTGGGTTCGAATCCCTCTCGTGCCATTAACTTTTTTTCATCTCAACTAAAACCATTTAAACCAAGTAGTGAGCCTGAGCTCAAAGAACGAGAAGAAACATCAGACAACTTAAATGCAACCAAGAATGAAAATCAGATGTCCAAACTAAAAACTTATCTATTGAGTAGGAAGATCAGAGATGACCAAATTAACAACCTCCTAGATTAAGAAGGAAGATCAGAGATGACCAAATTAACAACCTCCTAGATTAAGAAAGAACAGTGAGATGTCTAAACTAAAAGTTCATAGACTGAAAAAGATGATAAACAATGAACTAAATACAAGCTCATTGAGAAGCATTGAGAAGAATAACCAGGTAACTGAACTACTTCACAATAGTTGATTTTGTTTCTCTGTAAGCATAGAATTCATCGTCTTTTTACATACCTGTCGTTTTGTGTACCTACCTTCTTAACACAGTATAAACATTAACCTTATTTTTGAACATCTTTTTTTTTTTTAATTGTTAATGGTGCTCTTGTAACTTGTAAATTAAAATTAAAATATCATTGAACATGGCATTTAGCGCTATATAATGATTCCTGGAGAATTAACTGATATAAATTGTTATGTTAGTTGCAATAGGTCTATGCTAGAGCGATTGAGCAATGAAACACCATTACAGAAGCTGTTGCACATTTGCAATCAGTCAATTAATCTTAAAAAGAGCGATGTTTTTTTATCTTGTCAGTAATTACACAGTAAGTTATTTACACCTAAAACTCAGGAGGGTCATTTCTATAAGAAACGAGTGCAAATACTAAAGAAATAATTTGGGTTTATTACCATTTGCACCTGGGAAATGGACTGTATGACAATGAAATTAAATTTAAAACTAGAAAATGAACAAAACTGAATAAAACAAAGTAAATTTAGAGAGAAAGAAAACAATGAAGAAAAATAAAATAAATCTCACCTGTGTTCTAGGGGGATAGAGTATCTCCGAGAAAAGATGGTTGGGAAATAGGAACGAAAACCCTTACCTTGTGGTGGAGACAACTATCACGCTAGAGGAATGTTCAATTGAAAAAAAAAAAAAAAAATACAGGTGAAATAACAATGACATCCGGGGACGATTACAAAACTTTATCCACCATACAATTAATGTAAAATATTCACCATGGTCGTTCGACAACTGTATTGGTTAGGGAGACTAAAATATAGCAGGATCAAGAGACCGACAGTCCAAAGTACAACTAGATGCAGAGTTACATTTCCCTCGCTTATTTTGATCAGGCTTTTCTGAAAAAGTGCCTGGCCAAAATTTCAGCTCAGCATCTAATTTAAAAGCTTCCACACAAATAAACACGTTCTATTGTACTAGTGTTTTCCGCATTGCTGTGAAGTCCCGCTTAGTCCTGGCCTTGCTCCTTCAGACTACCTAGCTTCTGCACTGCAGCAAACTATCAAATACTACTGGCACTTTTATTTTTTACTTACCACTTTATTTTATTGACTTATTGCTCTTATTGATAATCTATTAATCCATATAATATTCAAATATTTTATTTCATAAATCAGGAAAATCCAAGTAGGAAAGTTAAATTGTAGCCATTCAAACTGACTTATTCATTAAAGAAATTTAAAAATACATCCCTAAATTAAGTATGTTCAAAATTAAATTTTCCTCGTCACCCATTAGGATCTTGATGTAGGTATTGAAGAAAATAAAACTTTTGATGAATATATAAAGACAAATAGGTTTAATTAGATAAAAGAATTTAAAAAACTGAAAATACCCAAATAGAAACATCATTTTTATTAGATATTCCAACAGTTTTTAAGTGAAACCAAAAGAAAATTTTTTTTATGTGAATTCTTTTTAAATAGAATATCGAAAATTCGACTGTTGTGTTAAAAACAATTGCTTAATTACAAAAAATAATAATAAACATTTTTTTTATCATCAAAACTATTTAAAAACAAAAGGTAATTATTTATCAAATAAAATATATATAATATTTATATTTATATATAAAAGCAATAAAGTTCACTGTTTAAATTTCAATTGCTGAACAATTACAAAACAATAAATACTTGGAACACTATTTCAACGTACAAACGTATGCTCACACACAGCTTGTTGATAGTTGAATTAACACATTTTATTAAAAACAATACCTATTTTCCAATTCATAAAAAGACAATTTTTATTCAAAACAAAAATTGATAATAATATAACTGTAGAATTCAAAAATAAATTAATTATAAATTGAACTTTCAATTCCTCCTCTTTATATATACTTTCTCCTCTTCCGTTTCAGCCCTCTAATTATTGATAACAGTAAAAATGTTCCTATCCATTCATAGTAACGATTGACACAAACGCAATAAACGCCTTGAAAAAAAAAAAGCACAAAAAAGTTGTATTATTAAAAAAGTAAATATTTTAAAAAATTAATGAATTGCAAGGAGAAAAGCCAAAAAAGTTAACTGCATGTATAAATAAAAACACGATAAATTTTGAATTTCAATAGCAACATCAAGTATCCTTAGGGTCTTATTTTGTCAAGATTTGAAAAATCAAAAAATAAAATAAACAAGTACCTTATACTTTATACAAAGCCGAAGTTCTTCGTTTTAATAGCTAGGAGTAATTTGTGCCTGAGAACTGCTCTACTGGAATATATTGGTATATACAATCTTGATATGCATGTATTGGCCGTGGGGAGATGGGTGTCATCCGCTGGTCTTATCGTAACCGAAGGCATCGGTTGGAAGCCATCTTCAGAAGCCGGGAGGGCAGGTGAGCCAGTCCAAAAATAAACCTTTAAAAAATAATAATAAAATAAAATCCCTTTCCTTTCTATGGTATGATTTTTGCAAACATACCAGATCCATTCGTTCCAAATGAGTCATTTTTTCAACAATGGCCCACAGCCAACGTTTAAATTTGAGAAGCCTGTCAGAGCACTCGCCGGATTCGTCGTTGAACGAAGTGTAAGATATCAGAACCGATACATTGATGTCTCCGACTCCATTCAACAAAAGCCGAAGGTCTTCAGCTGTAAGCCCGTCAAGCGAACCGGCTGGAATAACGTCGAAAACTCCTTGGCGAATTGCCTAGTTAAAAAAAATAAATAATCAATAAATGTCCTTTTTTGATCGACCCTCCATGTTTAATGACTCGGCCTATAATGGATCATTTGGGGGTCTTTATAATTTTATTGCTTTAACAAGAATTAAAGTTGATAAATAAATTAGAACTGGAGATACAAAATAAAACATTTCAGGAGTTTTTGTTGATTTCATCCTTATTTTTCTCACTTATAATATACACAATAGAACCCTAACCATTTTGTGCCCCCACCAGAACCCTACACTTCTTTTTATGGTTTTGTCCAATGTGTATCAAATAAATGTGTTCACTTAAATGCAATGTATTTATTTATTAACATAAACCTCTAACAAAAAATAAAAACAGTTGATGTGAGGTCGAAGATAAATGTAGCTTTCCAATATTTGCAATACTGTGGAGATTGGCTAAAATCCAGAAGAGAGATGGATTTTGTGCAACACTGGATATCAGAAGAAGAAAAAAAATTGCCTAAGTCAATCGAGCTTAAAAATGTCCCCTTTTTTTATTACAATGAAATTCATATTTTAGAGCCTTAAAGAGTGCTTAAAATGAATTTGAGTTGTTATTTGAACCAGATTTTTTTTAATCTGCTTTACTGAAAACATCTTTTTGTTTTCGTGTTTTTTTAAATTTTTTTTTTTTAATTTGCCTATTCTCATTAAAATACAATCCTGCATATTATTTTGTTATCTTATGTACAAAAAATGCTTAAAATGAATTTGAGTTGTTATTTGAACCTGAATTTTTTTAATCTGCTTTACTGAAAGCATCTTTTTGTTTTTGTGTTTTTTATTTTTTTTTATTTGCCTATTCTCATTAAATACAATCCTGCATATTATTTTGTTATCTTATGTACAAAAAATGCACAAAGGCAGAAAAATATTTTAAAAACATTATGTAAATTACTTCGAACATTTTTTTCTTAGCTCCTAAAGGTCCACTGGCAAGAATGCTCAGATACGTATTTAATACTTTTCGACCTGGTATCACCAAAAAAAGTTTCATTGAAATCTATGACCCAGCCATGAGATAATTGCTGAGGATGAGACAGGGGAAAAGGACACAAAACTGTTCCATTTATTTTGAATAGTTCATCTAACTATACAAGTTTAAGAAAAAAAACAACCAAGAAAAAGGACACAAGTAAATAAAAATGTAAATTAATTTCGATTCAAAATAAATCAGATATTCAGAGAAAAAAAATAATATGAAGACATACCTC
Source organism: Cimex lectularius (assembly GCF_000648675.2). Taxonomy (NCBI): domain Eukaryota; kingdom Metazoa; phylum Arthropoda; class Insecta; order Hemiptera; family Cimicidae; genus Cimex; species Cimex lectularius. The sequence goes on from NW_019392853.1 coordinate 138,430, forward strand.
TAATGCTTTTTGTTGCGATTTATACATTCTATATTCAGCATACTTTCTAACATAATCATAAACATTAGCAGCTGTGACTTCAATATCACGACCACCTGGGATTAATTCCATACTGCCTCCCCCTTCTTCCGGGCTAAGTTCAATGCTGGAAAACAAAAATGTATAAATTAGTTTAAATCGGTAAACTATGGGTTAGCGCAGAAATCAATCGTACCTAAAAGTAAGATCCAGGGCCGAGAATAAAGAATTGCCAGACTTCGTCTCAGCATCTATGACAAGCTGGCGGAGCGATTCATACATGACGGGGTCGAAGAAAGCCAAGTCGTGGAATCTAATCTGTCTCCCGAGTATAAATTTAAGGACGTGCCGGTTGAGAAGAAGCGGAAGAAGTTCGTTTTGCTGGAGACAGAGACCCATCAGTCTTCCCGTATTTCTGAAGGCGTTGAGCCTTTCAAACGAAGCTCTGCCCTGCCTCGGGCTGTAGAAGCCTCGTTTTCCCGGTGTGTAGAAAAGTGGTGCATTGTCTTCTATCACAGTCTCTTCGCCTCCTTCGCCGCTGGGGTCGCAAGGGGCTGGAGTGGGTGCAGCACTTCCTGTTGGAGTTGTACCACTATTAGAGCTATTAATTTTTGATGTTGATAACAAATCCATTTCTGTAAATTGACTCAAGTTAGTAGAACATCCGTTTTGGGTTAGTAGCAATTCAACAGTAGAACATACCTAGCAGAGTGTGGTTGCCGATTTGGTGGCCGTGGGCCAAAATTATCTGCATCGCTTCTTCGATCTTTGCTCTCAACGCATCTTCTGAAGCAAGAAGCATGAGAAGCTGTGCTGGCGACAATTCCAAAAGCATGCCTGTTATTTTTGAAGCAAATGAAGGTCGCAAACTATGAACCTGTAAAATTAAATTTGACAATAACACAAAAATATTTTTGTTTGCAATGTACAAACCTTTGGGTAAAGCCTTTCTCCAAGTGTTATTTGATGGTAAGACAGATGTTCATTAAGCTGGGTAGCTGAATTGCTCGTATTTTCTTGTGCCGTGCTTGCAGATGTTGAGCTACTTGTACCAGAAGTGTCTCCGGTCGTGGAAAGGTTTCTACTAGATTGGGCTGCCGGTGTGAAAGACCTGGCATCGAAAGACAGTGTTCGTCTGGGGCTACGACACCTCCCTGAAGTGGACGCCCTCGTCTTGGTTTTCAAAAACTGCTGGTTAGTTTGCAATTTATTTTATTCATTCTTAACATGCAATTTTAATATAACTTACCCCTGTCAGCCTCCTGGTGTTTTCTCTGTCACGGGGTCTCAATCTTGAAAGGACATTATACTGAGACCGAGAGCCAATTTGGGCCGATTCCAAATTCGGTAGTTTCTCATTTGCTAAAAGGGCCTAAAAGTGAAAAGGTATTATATTTTACTGACAGAAATAATTATTAACAAACTAAAGAATAATAAAATACCTCAGCTATTGCTGTGTAAAAGCTTCTAGCAACACCTGATCCTTCACCGGGTTCTTCTTTAAAAGTCACTTTCACTCTATTCACTGCCAAAGGAGGCTGTGAAGCAGCCCTACGTTGTTGTGAGTTATAAACAGTATTTAATTCCTTCAAAGTTTGGAATAAAAGCTGCGTCCTGTCACGTTCGACCTAGACAAAAACATAAAAAATTTAATTTCTGGCAAATACTTCAAGGAAAAAACCTTTACTACAATCAAGGTTAAACTTTGCAATGTACCTTTGACAGAGTGAGATCTCTGTTTTGTTGGTTTCTAAGTCTTTCCATATCGCGTCTGAATTTGGCTTCCTTGACTGGAAATCCTCCAAGCTCGCTCACAACCGAGCCGGGCTCGAGGCCGACATCTTCCATAAAGACTCTTCCGAAAAGGTCCAGCGCCATCCTCCATCTACCGAGGAGGATGTCGGCCGAGACCCAGGGCTTGTGTGGCGGTTGTTTCTGAACGCCAGACGGCCCCGGTTCGCTTATGTCCATTGGAGTGTTGGGCATAGCCGTCGACTGTTTGTTCTCCTCTTCCGTTTCTGCTCGACCTGCTCTCACTATTACAAGTGGCCTTGATGATTCCTGCACCTCTTCCGATGGAGTTTCTGCCGCGGTTTCATCTTTACTGACTATAGTTGGTACGTGAACGCAGCCTATTATTTTAAAGAAAATTAAAATATAAACTACATATAATAAATATTAAATTAACTTACCCGCTGGTGCATCCTGTTTTATTTCTTGATCTGCAAGCGTGTCTTTTCCTGCTGGTTTTACCGTTAAAGATGCTCCAGACCTTAAAGAAAGGCCTAATCTTGTAGGAAGCACTCTCAACTGATTAGTGGATGAAGCAACTTCTAAGATTTAAAAAACAAAAAATCAATTTTTTGTTAATTCAAAAAGTTACAATTTGTTAAATACCTGCTGAGGCTGTTTGTTGCTGCATGTCTATCTGCTGTTTTGGAATGCCAAATAGTTGGTCTTTAGTAGCGTTGGGTTGAAGAAGGTGCGGCTGGTCGGCAAGAGGTAAAGCTCGCTGCATCGGCAGTTCAAACGGATCTGGCGGACTGCAGCCGAGCCAAAGCGTTGAATCAGACCTCTGGAAAAACGGATGCCTTCTTCCTTTCCCGCTTGTACCCAAGGGTTCGACTTCTTCAACATCAGTCTCCATAGCGACAGGTGGAGGAGTTAGATCCTCTTCTGTTTCTTCGTTTTCATTCTCATCCTTTAACAAATAAAAACAAAAGTAATAAAAAGATTTTCTTCTTTCCTAATTGCAAACGAACCGGTTGGGTCCAAGTCTGAGGGAGTAGTGTTTCCTCGATGACTGGATTCTGATCTGTTCCAGCTCTAAGAAGATAGATCAAAGCGTCAAAGACGTATGCGATATGACGCAATGATGAAACGTCTAATACAGGAAGAGAATCGGCATGTTCAGAGTTGTGACATCTCATCAGGGAAAGGCAGTACATGAGCAACTCCCTCCTCGCAGAATGTGCATCAACTCCTTTAAAAACAAATTTACAAAATTCAAATACTTTATTTACAAACAAGCGTTTGAACTTCTTTTTTTTTCTTTTTTTTTTTTTTTTGGGGGGGGGGGGTTTTGTCCGTTGAGTTTGGAAGCACAAAATTGTTGCATGCAAGAATAAGTTTAATTCAAAATACGTTCAGATCGTCATGCGAGAGAAGGTTTTTTTTTTAAACATTGATCACTAGTCTCTCAAGCCAAAATTTAGAAATTTAATTTTTTTTATTCAATTATTTAAAAGATTATCCCATTCCAATTAAATATCTCTTAAATAATTAGTTTAAACTTTAATACTTTTTAGTTTATTTAACAGCATACATCCACAAGGATTTGGATTGCTTTTAATGGGGTGGTTGACCAATTCTCGGATTCTTTTTCCTAATCCTTCCATTCTTTCTCTAATATCTCATGAAATAATAGTCTGATCACAGCCTGGTCTCATTTTATTCACAGGTGTGTTACGAACATTTTGATATAAGCTTTAAGAGGAGCAAATCGCTTTGAATGGGGAAGATATCAATTTTTTGTTTTATATCTTATTTTAAAAAAATAGAACGCTGTAATAAGACAATGAGAGAGGAAAAAATCTTTTGTTCGCAACAAGGGTAACCGGGGGCCGAAAGCTAGGTGATGATGGTGGAAGGTCGAAAATGCCCTGGGAAGCGATTGAGAGGAGAGGGGCTGGCTGGTGTGGACAGTGCAAAGGATGCAAGTGTGAGAAAATAAAATCTATTTCTTAATAATTTTGCTTGTTTTCGCTGGATTGCGAGACTCCAAGGACCTCGAGATAGTGCAAGAAAACCAGAAGGAAGTCAGAGATGACTGAGGAGCTCCCCATTTTTGTTATCTGTTAGTAAGTTATATTTCTTTTTTTAATTCTTGCGAGTTGTCCAATAAGGAAAAGCGTTTAGTTTCAAACGAAGTGTTAACTTTTTTTGTTTCTAAGACTCACTATTCCCCGAGAGAAAAAATAGTGTGGTGCCCAACAAATCTATATAATTTATTGGTACTGCCCCAGAAACTTCCACAAAGCTACCGGCACCCACAACTTGGGTTGGTTGTCACGAAACCTGAGACAACACTTCCAGGACGTTGTAACCCTAGAAGAACATAATTCTAACAACCATATGTACGATGTAAATAAATAACGGCAAGCTGTTGGGGCTTAAGATTTGGAGAAAATCAATCATTCTCAAAAAAGTTTTTTTAGGAACAAAATGGATCATTTCTCGAAAACTACGACAGGTATGACAGAGTTTTTTGTACACATAATCAAACATAACTGTGCAGGGAGAGGAGGGCTTTTCTGGAAATACTTCACAGGTAGCATGAAAAAAAATCTGGAACATGTAACGTAAGTGATCATTTCTTGAAAACTACTGCAGGTTGTAGGTTTTTGTACACTTCACAGGTAACAAGAAAAAAAAATCTTGAACATGGTAACCAAAGGGATCATTTCTCGAAAACTATTACAGGTATGAGTTTTTTGTACACATCACAGGTAAGAAAAAAAAATCTTGAACATGGTAATCAAAGAGATCATTTCTCGAAAACTACTACAGGTATGAGATTTTTGTACACTTCACAGGTAATAAGAAAAAAATCTTGAACATGGTAACAAATGGGATCATTTCTAGAAAACTGCTGCACGTATGAGTGATGTTTTGTACAATCCTCAGGTAATAAGAAAAAAAATCTCAAACATGGTAACAAGAGGTATTTTTCCCTTATATTCAAAATGGACCTAATTTTTTTCTTTCAGCTTGATCTAAAAGTCTCTCCATCAATTGAAGTAAAAAGCTATTGCTAGTGCAAAGTTTGATTAATTTTGGCCAGAAACTCAGATTTTTGAGAAAGGTTCCCTAGATGAGTACGAATAGGTTATTTTTTGGGGGGAAAACAAAAATTTATAAATTAAATTCTTCTAAACATAATTCTATTTTGAATTTATTACCCAGCCTAGAAAACTGTGTAAAATGAAGATTAAGAAAGATTGAAAAAGCGGTAATGAAATTAATGCAGTCACATTTTGCGGAAGGCAACCTTTCAAAGTGATACTCCCCTTATTTTAGAAGATGTTCAGCATTAATAACTGTCTGAAAACGCATCTGTTCAGCGTTAATAAACTGTCTGAAAATGCATTTCAAACATTGCCTGAATTTTTTCAGAACTCCAAAACAAAGAACACGTCTAGGCATTTTTTGAAATTTTGTTTTACTAATTGTTTACTTGTGGTGATCATTTCATAATAATCTGCCCTTAATAATCTTCATTAAAAAGTCTCAGGGCCAGAATTTTATTTGCAAAATAGTTTGACAAAACTTATTTTTTGTCATTACTTGAAGCATAAGCAATTAACAGAAGCTAAGAAAAAGAAATATGAAGGTAAAAAAAACTATGACTTTTCACCGGTGGTTAGTTTATGTTCCATTTTTCATTTTTTAATTGTGCTATTTCTGACGTATATCATTTCGTTGGAGCCACACAGTACGGCCAACAGTGACATATTTGTGCTACATAGCAGGGTTCCGATTATATTATTTTAATATAATGGATTTTCAATAATATAATTAAATATTAATATTTAAATATTAATATAATAATTATAATAATCAAAAATTTTAAAAATTATCTTTTTACAGTCAGAATTGGTCGACTCCTCTTAAATCAATTGACTTAATTGTTTATTAATAAAACTTATTCCAAAATAATAAAAATAAAAAAATAAAATGGTTTTTACTTAAGAGAAGCATGGTATAGAAAAAAGAAAAATAGGAATTGTCTCCTACAAGAAATTTAGACCTCCCAGAACGAGAGTATATTAAAGGATAAATATTCAAAAATACCATCACGGTCCCGAGCAGGTCTGGAAGTATCAGTGCTTGTTGCAAATCCAATTATCCTTGTTGGACCGGTCGAGCTTTGGCTCGGCCTATGTGACGACTGGGTGGTCGATCTGGACGTATTTGCGGTTCCGGAAGATCCGGAACTATTCCCTGATGTACTTGGACCTCCACCACCTAAAAGCGGTGAGTTCAATGCTTGCTTGAAATTGGTACAAGTGGTTATTTCAGGCAGGGATACAAATTTTTCTTGAATAGTTTTATAAAATCGCTCTCCGCCATTTTTTTTTTTTAAATATACATAGCAAGGTTGAAAGTTTATTAAAATTACTCACTGCTGCTGTGGTGTAATGGATGATGTGGATGATTTGGATCCGTAGTCGACGTAAGTGAAGCACCAAACCTCAACTGTGACTCTGTAGAATCCATAACCGTCAACAGCCAATCCCATGTAGGCTTAAGTTGTTTTTCCACGTAATTCTGTCCGTAACACATCAAGGATTACAAAAACGTTCATTTTATTTTTAAAAATTATAACTTACCTGAAGCTGAATTGAGCCTTGATACGTGATCGGAATGGGCTGTTGTTGAGGCGCTGAGACGTGAAGGCTTCCCAGGAGGTCGGCTATCTGCCTCAGCACGATTGCAAAGCTCCTTGCAAGGCAAGCAGCGGTCGTAGTCATTGTCACGCCATCCTGGTTTGGGCTGGCGCCTCCCGTCCCAGAGTTGCTGGTCACGGATCGCCTCAACGACGCTGAATCAATAAACACTAGCGAATTTCCTGAAGCTACACGGAAACTTCCTGTCGTGAAAAGTTGAAGAGAAAAAACACGATTTTTATTTTTATTTTCAACTTCGAGAGCCTTCAAAATAATAAATTACTAAGAGTGAAAACTTTTAAAACAAAAAAAAAATTTTTCTTTTTTAATGCTACATAAATATTTAGATGAAAATCGACTGGAAAACTAATCTTGAAGGCACTGAAAAGTTGTGATATATTTAACAAATAAAAAGTTATACCAATTTTTTAAATTTTATTTTACTTAATTAGAATTTTTCTAAACTATAACACACCTGAGGATCTTGTGTTGGTGTCTCTACTCCTAATTGCCCACTGCATAGACTGCGGTGCAAGATTGTTCCTTTGTCCTTGGCCACTGCCACTTCTACAAACAACAAACATATAAACTAAACTATCAAGAAAATATTTCAATTTTTTGAACTATTAAACTGCCAGCCCATTGAAAAAGTGTGATCTCTTGAGAGTGTCAGACTTTATTCAGATAATCACTTAAATAATACTCGAAATTCATTTTAAAAGAAACTTAAAGTGGACGATTTGTATTTGATATTGAAAAAATTAAATTAAAATATTTACGTTCTTCTCTCTAACTGTTCATCAGCCAAAACTAGTTCCTCGTGATCTAAACTCTCGCTTTCCCCATCCGTCTCCTCTTGTTGACTAGAATCACCACTTTCGTCTTCGCCTGGGGGAAATTGTATAATTAAACAATAGTTTAAATTTAAAACTGTAAATTTATTTATTTTACCAGGAGCAGGAGGGGTGTTCGATGGAACGTGTTGAACAGTTTCTTGATTGCTCTGATCACTGTCGCTTTCCGTTTCTACGAGCAAGTCCTCGCTTTCACTCTCAGCTCCTTCCCTTTCAACCTCTCGTTCCGCTCCTTCCCTTTCGACTTCCCTTTCACCTTCACCTTCGCTGTTCTCGCCTTCGTTAGCCATAGCTACCAGACCTGAAACGTCAGAAGATTTTAACCGAAGGCGAAGACGGTGTACAGTGATGTTTTTCACTTCTTCACTTTTAACTGTAGTTGTTATTGAAACACTTTTTTTTGGAATTTATCATTCCAACTTACTTTCGACCATTTCTTCTTCAATTTCCATAAGACTGACCAGTCTCGTGCGATTGCTGGCATTACTGGTGCCCTGGCTTTCTTCATTGTTTCTGTTTGCCTTCTGCCCTCTTCTTCCACTTCCTGTGCTGGTTGTCGACGGAGGTGCAAGCGGTTCAATAGAAAATAATTCTTCTGAGCCCTAAAATAAATAATAAAAATAATTTGTAATATGAACAACCTATCAATTAATTACATTATTATTATTACTGCATAATTACATTTATAACTTCGACCGTTGATGTGGACAGCATAAAAGGTGGCGTGGGACGAGAAACGCCGAGGCGAACTGGGGCGATCAAGCTGTCGGCCGTTTCACACAATTCTTCAACTGATATTTTTAATAAAGAATGGAAAACTCGTTTACATTTTACTAGAGGTGCAGTAACTGCACTCATTCTAAAAAAAAGTAATTTATTTTTTTTGACATCCAATATGTAATAAATCAAAAATTATCTGAAGACTTACGATCGCCTTTTGTTCGCATTTGGTGCCATTTCAGCACTGAATATAACAAATATTCTCGCAACAGATCTGACAAATCTTCTGGCAACTAGAGTCGCTTCTTCAATTCTTCCTGGGACGCACGAATTTTGCAGTTCCCTCGATAACGTCGCAACTATTATATCGGTCATCTATAAATATAAAATAAAATTATGAAAAACATAAAAACTCAAAGTTTAAAATTAGCAGTTAAATATTTACCTCAGCCCCACATTTGACGAGAAGGCAGTGGGTGAATTTGTCTAAAAGAGCACTTCCATTTTGGGCATTGAGATAAGCCTGTTCCTCGTAAAGAGGCTGCTTCCAGTCCTTCTCTGATTTAGCCCCCGTCATAATCATTCCTTTCACAGCAGGCCAGTCGTTCAAAAGCCTTTCAAACGCCCTCCTGCTAAACCTCGGCGGTTCTAAATCATGTTCCGGCATATCCAATTCATTTGTAACTAAAACACAATACATCCAGATTATTTCATCTTCTCGAATAGTTTTATTTAATTAAAACTTACCTAATTCTGATGTTGTGGTCTTTCTAGATGCAGCGGAAGTTGACCTAGATCTTGGAGCTCTGTATTGTCTTTGCTCTACCATTTGACGTCCTACTGTCTGTACTAAAAATAGTAAAATACTCTCCCCCCTACAAATAAATTAAACAAATAATTAAATAAATGTTAATGATTTAATAAATAAATGTTTACCTTGAGTTGTGCTTGGTGACCAAATCAGTGTGTGTTATTAAGTTAGTCAGGAGATTGTACCTCGCATTTTGATTTCCTTGTACCAATGCCTTGCACTTACACTTCTCCCAACAGTCGCAGTATGCCGTCGGTGATGTCTTTTTAAGTTTGCAGTCATGACCGCGATGGCAGACGCGAGCGCATTCAGTGCAGCAGCACAAGGAACCTGTGAGTCCACAAGTCCTGCACTCAAATATATCCTAAAAACAAACATACAAATTATATAAATCGTTGAAATTTATAGTGTGAAGGACTTACTTGATTGATATGCTCAGCACCCGTCCAAGTGAAACTGCAAGTGTCGTTGCAGCAGATGATATGAAGGGGTGAGAGATCAGGGTTCGAACCTCTCGGGAACACCATCGCCTCGAGGCCATCTTTATCCGTGACTTCTGTAGCTAAATCGATACTCACTGTGAAAACAGATAATAAGAAAATAACACAAAATTAAATAAAAATGATAAATTACTTTTAGATTCGGAAGTGTTGGATTTCGAGAACCAAGCGGACAAGACACTCTTGAGCCTCTCTTCTGTAGAAGCATTAGTTGGTGGAGGTGGTGGCGGTGGTGGAGGTGGAGGTGGTGGGGGAGGCGGAGAAGGAGGTATAACATTGGGCCCGTCTGACACCAATGAAATGATTGTATCAAAAAGAACTTGTCCGGCGTGATAAGCTCTGCAAGTGACCGCTAACATGAACGGCGTCTGACCTTGGCTGTCCCTAAACACAAGAAAAAAAAAGTAATGAAAATATCAAGAAAAACTTTAAAATATTCATACTTGGCCATAAGTAAACTAGGCAGGTGAATCTGCAAAGCTGGGGATTCGCAGAGAAGCCTCAGGGCCTGAAGGGCGTTGGCTCGTCTTTCCCCTGGATCCGGGAGTTGTGGGATCGGTGGTTTAAGCGGCTGAGGGACGGTGTTTCCAGGGCCTCCGACAAGGAGGCTGTCCTCGTCACCAGACGCGTGCTCAGTGAATGGATCAGGAGGCCAACCTAACGCTGATACATTCTCATCTTGTGGACCACTGCTTTCATTCGCTTCTCCGCCTGTGATAGTAAAACAGACAAATTAACAACAAAAAAATCAAATATAATTACTTTAATACAATTTTAAACTGAAAAACTCTTAAAACTAGTATTTTAAAACTGAAATTATATGACAGAAGAAACAATTTATTAGCATTATCATAGCTGTATTTAAAAAATAAAATAAAACAGTTTTATTTACTCTATCAAAAAGTTGCATTAATGTTTTTAATTATTTGCATGTTTTTTTTAAATCTTTATTATATGCAAATATATAATTACATATATTTACAATATTTAAATATATTCATTACAATCTAGAATAAAACAGTTCAAATACCCAATTTAAGCATTAAAAAAAATAAAAATAAAATGTGAGATGTTAGTAAGGCAGCATTAATTCAGTTAAACCAAAAAGCGTTTCTCTTTGTTATTGTTTTTCAGTAATAACCCAGCAGCCTTCCCTTGTGGTAGAAAAATAATACAGTTCTTATAACAAGAACGAAGATACAAAAGGAAAAAATTGTGTATTGGATTCCGATCGGTAGCCGGATGAGGCTGAATGTAAGTGTCATTGACTTACACTTACTTGTGCTTGTCACTGAGGCAGACGACCGTCTCATCATTTCTCTAAAACTGACAGACGAACGCGTCCACGAAATGACATTACTTGTATCTGTTGCTGTTCCGCTTGTAACAGTTGCAGGTGGATCTGTCAAAACAAACTGATTAGACATTTTAAGAGGAGGAAAAAAAAGGCAGAAGAATGGAAATTTAAATTAACCGTCTGCGGTAGGACAGCTGGAGTTCAAAAACAAAACCGAGAACGATGGTAAAATAAAATCAGGAAAAAGAAATAGTTATATAAATAATACTGTTACCATTTTTTATGTAATTAATTTCTACTATATAAAAAAAGAAGGCAAAAAAGGCAAAATACAAAACGTAATTACATGAAAAATTCTAATGCAGTTGCTAATCCTATAGGAACAACTATTAATAAGTTTATCTTTTTTTCCAATGTTAAGGATATAGACCAAAAATATATATATATATATAAATTGGACCATTCTGGACCCTCTCTAACAGTCAAGTCAGTAACCCTAAATCCATAATCACGGAGTTATTCCACAACCTTTGAAATCTAAATTGCATCTTGTCTGCATTTTGTCTTTGCAAAAATTGGCTTAATTACACAACACTCCTTCATAAACCCAAAATGCAAAGAAACTTGGTATGTCCAAAAGGCTAGGGTCATCCAAAAGCACACCTAGCGATAGAACGATTGTTTCGTGTTCATTTCAAATGCTGGGAAATCAAAACCTGACTTGATTCGTTTAAATTTATTACTTGCTCGCAGATTAAATAAACATGGGTTGATTTCCACCCTGTCAGAAAGTGGAAGAATACTAATCAGTTTGTTGAATTGTTTAGAGATCAAGTTCTGATTTGCAGTACTACCTGACTTAGAATACAGAGAAAAGTGAAAAGTATGCTACATGTAATTTTGCATAAGGTTCAGCTTTTTAAGATAGGTTGGCAAATAAGTCCTTTCAGTTTTTAGACTGCTACGTTTACGTCATTATACCTGCCTCTTTTATAACTGTGCAAAGATGTTACAGTTGAAAGGCAACATTTCGCATGAGCTTTCATTCAAGGTTCTTTTCAACAATTAGTAGTTCATAATGGAAGGAAACAGCATGACAAGCATATTTTGATTTTTTTACTTAAACTTAAGCGTTAGCTGTAGAAGTTCAAAAAAAAGATTAAGCAGCTTACATAGGGTACTTTACCAGATTTGCCAAAATTCGTTCTGGAGATTTCAATGTCAATGTTGCGCCAGCCAATGTTGGTTGTCCAATTCAGTTTGATTTGAGTTTGTGAAAGAATAATCGACAAAATCTAATGTTTTGTGTCGCATACTTTGACTTAAACCAATTTGGCTGCTAAATATCAATTTGTGATTAGTTGCCACGTCACCAAGAAAACGTCCCATTTTTAAATAGCTTATTTATTGAGATGAAAAGTGGATCCTATGCCATAAAATGGTGCGTAAGAATCATGGGGACACAGGACAAACAAACAACCACAAGCAACCTCAAAAACAGGACTGCTCACAAAGAAAAATATGGTTTTTGTGAGGTGAAATTTTAAAAATAACATAAAGGAGAGTCGGTGGCCACAACAGTTTAGGCGTTGACAAGGCACTCATCACTGCAAAGTAAAGGTCCCAGGCTTGAATCCAGAAGCCCTGCATTCGAACCAGACACATGCGAACCTTTTTTTTTTTTTTTTTTAAATATCAATACTAATAACACAGAAATGACCAATCACAGATTTTTCCTTAAAATGACTGGTTTGGCCATAGACCAGGTTATATATTGGAATGGTTTTGCCAGGCTTGAGCTTGGAACGTATTGTCTGATCCGCTTATCCGAGAAAAGGCCTTATTAGTTGCAAATATTTAGGGAAAACGGCCATTAAACCATCTTCAAGTTGGCTCGACAAATTTAGAACATGACGTGATATTTCTTTTAAGACCATTAGTGGAGAAAGAGACATGGTGGTTACACTGGTTGGAAAAACTTAAAGCAATATTGTGCCAATTTTTACATTTTTAATTGCAATGAGAGCGCCTTACTTTTGTAGAACACTCTGGATAAAACTGTGCATTTAAAAAATTAGCAATGTCAAGAAGGAAAAGTTACAAAGGAGAAACTAAATATGCTCGGTAAATATGAAAACCCTCTGGTTATACTTTTCAATTTTTTTTTTTTAAATTTTAACAAAAGCAGACACCTTCATTGAACAGAAAATATTTCATTTCACAAGTGTCCGTTATAAGCAAGTTACACTGTATTCAATAAAACATGTTTAATTGCACTCATAAAAATCAAATGAATTTATTTGCCAATCCTACAGCATACATTTCATAAAACTCTAAAAAATAATATACTTTCTGATTGGTGTGTGTCCACTACTATTGGATGAAAAAAAGGACAATATGTACAAACAAAACTGCAACGTCAGAGTAGGTGACTGTATCAGGCTGTTGCCACCAGACCATAATAATCAGTTTAATTCTAAGTTCCTTGGAATGATAACAAAAGTAGGGAAAAAGGGTAAAAAATAACAGTAAGGTGTTGACACGGCGCTCATACTGTAAGGTAATGGTCCCGGATTCAAAATGAATGGCCTGGAATTCAACCTGACACACTTTACAAAGACTAGTACACCAGGTGTTCATATACACCTCTGCTGTTGCAAACCCCCATTTAAACAAGAAAAAATTAGCAATCATTTAGTTCTAACACACATCTGATTAAAGACTGTCTGAGTATATTTGCCAAACTATATTGTAGACATATTAAACTCTAGCATGATCAAAATATTCAGGCAATTTTATTGAGCCAATATGGTCTATTCCGTGCAGACAATAGGTAAAGGGGTTTATCTGCTGCTTGTCGGAGCACCAGACGAAAAATATCTTTTGGATGAGACATCTGACACGCTGCCTGGTGGAATGCCACTAAATCTGATCACAAATGTGTGTTTACAACTAAAAATGCTGCAGAGCATCTTGTTGGGGGTTCTTCTCAGAGTTCTTCTCTTTGATACCTTATGCACCATTGCACAATATTGGCCCTACCAGGTATGAGACATTTCTGAGAGAATCTGACACAACAGGATTCAACGAGTTCAATGCCTAATAATCCAAATGACTTATTTTTAAAATTAATGTTAACTTTTAGAATTCAGGGTATGCATCCTTTCATAAAAATAAATTGTCAAACAAAATCCTATGATTTTGAATTTCTTCATACGTCATTATCAAAATCGGGGTATATTCACATAGTGTAATGTAACTGTAGTAATGTCTTTTTTAGTGACCGGTGGTTCAATAATTTGTTGAAACGGTCAGGAATGAGGTATTTTAGAAAAACACCTTTTTCCTGACATTTTGACCAATAATCGGGTCATCTTCAGGACTTGGGTGAATTACAAAACACTTTGATTGGATAAAATGCAATACAGATGTAAATATAAATGAACCAACTATTTCATATTTATATAAAGTGATGATATATTTTTCTTGAGAAATTGTTGTGAAACGTAAATTTGTATTCTGCTGTTTTTATATGATTGTGACAGGGTAGGGACAAATCTGGAAAATTTTCTTTGATCATCGGCGTTTTTATTTGACTCAAACAAAGTCGAAAATGGGGATTTTCTGGATTGGATTTGTCATTCAGGGTTTATTCCATATCCCCATCGGAAAGGAAGTTAATTATTATAGACTATAGCAAAGGAAAGGGAAATAAAAAAATAAAGTTTAATAATTTATTTGCATTATGATGTTGGTATACCTACGACTGAGTTTGCATGTGTTTATTCTGCTATTAATGCTGTATATGTCTTGGTTAATGAAAAACTATTTATAGAAAATTGCGTTTGTATTTTTTTCTTTTTTTTAAGTGTTTAGTATTTGTGAAAATATACAATAGCACCACACTTTAGGCGTGTATGAAATACTTGGTTCAAAATTTATATTCATATATGTACTGTATTTTTTCTAATAAACATGTTTTGTAATCACTTAAGCCCTAAAGTCAAAATGCACTTAATCTGAATAAAGGTCGAAACGACATCAGCAAAAAAATGAAAAAGGTTTTTTTTTTTTTTAAATTAATATACTTCATTTTTGACTGCTCCTCAAGATTTCAACAAATTATTTAATTGTAGTTTTTGTTAAGATAACAGAGTTGCTTAATATTTGTGATTATTTATATGTACTCGTTGTTAAGTAATTATTTTTTTTTAAAAAGCAATAAATGTGCAAACCCCCTCCCCTGAAACATTCTAAACATGCATGTTTTCGTTTTTTATCTCTATTTTTACATCAAATATATCATGCTTTATGCCAAAATGCATGCTTTTATATTTAAAATAACACCTTAAATAAACCAATATTGATTAATAATTAAGCAGGGTTTTGTCTTTTTTTAATTTATGAGTGTCACCTGTCTCTGAGTCTTTATTAGTTGTCGGCGTACACATAGAAACGCACGCATGGAATATGTTTCTATTTCCGTCGCATCTTTCAGCAAGGATTGCCTGAAGGGTTTCATCCCCTCCTATAAAATAAAAATAAAATGTTAACACATTTTAAATGTTTAAAAAAAAAATTTTATTAAAAAAAAAAAGTTCGTACTCGAGTCGTGTTCCAGGCTCAGCAGGATGTGTTTAACAGTGTCGATGTCGCATCTCAAAATTGAAGGCATTAGAGCTTGATGTTGCATTGCCAGTACGATAACCGCTGCTTGGGTCTTAAACAAGGAGGCAGACGACGCACGGAGCGGTAGGGCATGAGGTGCTGCAGCGATACATTTCAATGGTGGCAGATCCAGCCACTGGCTATCTCTAATCGAGTCGACTGAATCTTTCGCAAGGGGGCAGAGTGTCGAATTGCCGTCCCTCAAGAGAAGGACAGCGTCTGACATTTCTCCCGTCGACGTCAGGCTGATGTTATTGGGTTCCAAACCCAAGAAAGAATCCATGTCCGTCGGGAAAGGGCATTCCTGTTCAATACGGCCGGTAGTCAGATTAAACAGGATGTAGCAAATCCTGGTAGTATTTTTAACAATTGTGTGCAGACCTAACAGAAAAAAAAAAAATTAGAGCATTATTTTTTATTTAAAAAGGATGAACATTGAAAAATAAAGATTTACACACCTAACCCATCGACTGCGACTGCTAAAATCTGACCAACATTTTCCCCAATGTTGATCCTTTTTGGTGTTTTTTGTATAAAATCAGGAGCCCTGGATGTTGTATTGGGTTTTACGATCTAACAAAAACAAAAAATAAATTAATTAAATATAATATAAATCAAACAGACAAAAACAAATTTACCTGTAAATCATCCTTTCTAAGAAGTCTACAGTCTTGTAGGAGATCATCAGTCGGAAGATTTTCTTTGGTGTCTTTTCCCTGTTCTTTGTTTCCAGATTGAAACTTCACTGCTGCATAGAACCCATCAACTTTTAAAACTTGCCCGATAGGAAGACCCTTGACATCGTCGACAAACACAACATCCCTCAGTAGCCACATGATCTCGTCCTTTTTCTCCTCTTCTTTCACTGTGACTCTTTTGGCACGCTCTGAAACAGAAGGGTCAATTTTTCTTCTTCAAAGTATACATCATTATTTAAGTAAGAATATTTACTGAGAGTCGCTGATCCCGTATCGCTGCAGGTCGAAGATGCAGGGCTAGGAGGTGGAGGCATGTCAATTCTGTCTGCTGTCTCTTTCTGGCTGGACGATTTCGGTTGAGTTGAAGTGTTAGTCTTCAAACACTTATTGGTGTTCGGAGTCGATTCCGACCTACATTTTCCCTCTCCCACCAAATTGTTGGAATTTGGTGAAATCAATTTGAAACGACAGACATCTGTCAAATTCCAAGCAGAATTTTGCAGTTGTCCAACCTTTGGCACTCCTCCAGAAACGATGAAACCTTGAAATTTACAAATTAAATTGGTTAAACTTTATCGGTCTGAGCAGTTAAAGTTGAAAAATGTACCTATAGCACCCGGCTGGTACATGGGACTGCTCTTCATGCAAACCTGAGTACCAGCAGTGATTTCTGCTGTAGTGGACGATGGTCTCACTTTTGTCGACTTTGCCCTATGTTTCTCCCATTGTTTTTTCCTTTGAGAAAAAGGCAATACACCCCTTAAAAACAAAACAAAAAAAAAACATTAAAAACACCAACAAAACAACTTCATATAAACAAATAATCTAACTTCATATAAATTCTATCACTCACCACCAATATAAAGCTCCACTTTCAAGTTTGGCGAGTGTGTACAAAGTACAAGTGTACAATGCTGAGATACGATCGATTGTAAATTCAGTAAATGTCGTGGCTGGATGCTCCAATTTAGCTGCCGCAAAGGATAACTGCTCGTCCATCCAAGTCGCAACCTTTCCCGACTCGGTTGCCACAGTACACCTGATGGAGCAGGCAGAAATATGTGAAATTCTTTCATTCGTTAAACCGAGAACTGCGGTTTTCGGATGAAAAATTCCAGCCTATAAAATATAAATAAATTTTAAATTATGTTTGCGAATAGTTATTTTTAAAAGCCAAGCAAGCTTACATCTGTGTGTTTATAAGGTTCCGTTTCACACCATTTCCATTGGTGAAGTTGACCAGTCGTGGAAACAGCTATGAGCTCACTATGTAGAGCCGCAATGTTTGAAAACCGAACGGCAGGAGCGCCTTCTTTTTCAGGCCAGAATTCGACATCGTCGGACATCCACAAGGGGTTGCCACCGCCGATGTCTTTTTTCTTGTTTTCACCTTCTTTGTCCCAGTTGTCCCTTAAAGCAGTTTCAAGCCACCTCCTCGGGCCGAAATATTGTCTGTCTCTCCACCTTGAAAACTGGTCTCTCTCACTTCCATCTCTCCTTTCTCGATCCCTTTCGCTGCTCCTTTCACCTCCGCTTGTGCTCTCATTATTGCTCCTGTCACGGTCGCTGTTGCTGCCGCCTCCTCTTCTTAAATTGCCAGCAGCGCTCCTTCTGAAATATAAAAACTCGGGTGTTAAGGCATGGGGGGTTTTGACAGGCTCTTCAAAAACTTCAAATTTACATTCGCACGGATGAATACCCAAACATATCTTCTGAGAACATCGCGTCTGCATCTATTATGACTGAATGGTCTGGGTGGAATCCTCCATCCAGCAATGATATAAGATCCTCTGGAACATACGAGTCTGTCCCATCTTCAACTTCTTCTCCTTCCTCATCATCCCTTGAAAGAAGGTTGTTGACAGCTAAGTTGACATCTAAATTGGTTCTCTAAAAAAAAAGGCAACGAAACATATTAAAAAAAAAACCTTGCAACTTATATCAATTTAATAAACAAGTTATTTACCTGTAATTCTCTGATAATAAGATTTCTACTTTTTCCTTGTAAAACCACTTGGGCTTGGGAGATCAACTCGTCTGGAACGAACGGAGCTGTTATTACCGATCGGCCATTTCCAGAGCTGTTCACGCCCATGATTACTCCACCACTTGTTGGTGCGCCACGGCCCCTTATAATTATTAGAATAAAAAACTTATTAATCTGAAGCAAATAGATTTATTGTGAATTTTAATTATTCCCTCTAGGTACCTTATGTTGGATGCTGATGAACGCACGACTCGCCCACGTGTTCTTGTAGCCTGGCGGCTACCTCCTCCACCCCCTCCTCCTTTAGAGCTAATTTACAAAGAAAAATTAATTAAATCCCACAATCAATATAAAAAAAATTCAAGTCTTATAACACTTACTTTTTATTGTCATTTCTAGAGAGATCTAGTCTATCAGATATAATTGAAAAAGCCACCCTACAAACTTTGCCATCTTCCAAAAGGAGAGCAAAGTGATTGGGGCCAATAGCTATCGTCTTCACTCCAGATTTTAAAACAGCAAGAGCTTGCGGAGGCGCTACAGGTCCGAATCTGTTCAAACGATCTGCTACTTCTTTCAGCCTGAAAATAAAACAAATTATAAATAACTTTAACGTCTGTCTACTAGTTGAGATAGCCAAACAAAAATTATTAAAATCCTAAATGTATAGGGTAAAAAACAGCTTTATTTTATGATGCCTAGCCACAAAATAAAACTACAGTAAGTGTAGAAATATATTTAATATTGAAAACTGTGAATTAAAAAATCTGAACTGCCTTTTTCACACAGTTCATCTAGCGTTTTTATCCGAGTTCCCATTGTTCTGCTTTATTAGAAGTTTATCTAAAATAACTTTAACAACGAAAATAAAGTTCATAATGGATTTTTTTTAAATTCGAGCATTTTAACCTAACTTTGGCATTGTAAGTTCTAAAAAAATATCACCGATAATATAAATAAATAACTTAATTTTTCAGCAAGACGTGACGACGAGTGTAAGAAGAGAGTATTATAGAAGTACAAACTATATGGATTAACTCCTAGATAAGACTTAAGTTGTCTCATTTAACCATATCAAACATTTGACAAATTATCGGGTTGTCCGGAAAATAATGCAGGATTTTAAGTTTTCATTAAAAAAAATCTATATAAAATATTCTGTTTACGTTTACAGGATTACTCATTTGTATGAATGTCAANTTATTTTGATTAAAGAACATTGCTTTAAAGTAACTAGTTTCTTTTTTTTTGTTTAATACCAAAATCCTGCATTATTTTCCGGACAACCCAATAATAAGACTAAATGGTAATAAACCAGAAATTAATTAAAATAATTCCTATCATACAGGAAGGCTTAATGTCCAACTATCCACTGGGTGCCGTGTACAAAGGATCAAACCACATTACAATATGCTTTTCATTTCATTATCAATTAAAAAGCCATTGTCTCTGCCAGGACTCAAACCCAGAACCAACATGGCAAATATGAGTCGAGCACCACCTTAACCACTTGGCCAAAATTATGTAATTATTGAAAAGTTATTTTCAGATGTAAACCTCATGGTTGATTGGTCATCAGGCTATAGACCAAAAGGTAATCAATCACTGGATATTAAGAATTTGATTGAGATTTAAAGCCTCACATGTAGATATTATAAAATCTATAGTAACATTTAGAAACTATTATGTCAGTTTTCATAATCTGTTACAAGTACTAATGTAACAGGAAGAACTGAAATCCAGTCATATCTAAATAAACTGAATTACTCGAGTTTGACCTAATGCATTTGAAATGATAAACTTGAACTGATAAACCTGTTGGACATCTTTATTGAAAATTATCCAACCTTACCAAAAAATAATACTCACAGAACTATCACTGGATTTGTAAGAAAAATTTATTTTGCTAACACATTTACTAAAACGTTTTTTATACATTTTTATAACATAAAACTAATTACGAAGTTCGAATAATAATCTGATCAATATTGGGAACAAAAACCTTTTTATCACGATATATCAGACATACATAAATAGAAATTAAAAGCAATTAAAAAACTTCAATTTTAACATTTCAACAAACGATATGGAACAGTTTATAATTTTATCCAACTACAGTGCACTTTATCATGGCCATTTGGTTCAAAGAAATGCGAAAATGATTCAATATTTAAACTTGAAAGAATGTCTACGTAGGATGTAAATACTTTCTGAAAAGTACACAATGTTATCTGTTCGTTGTGATTCAGTCATCATAATAAAAAAATGGGCTGCCAAAATAAATAACGTATGAGTAACTGTACATAGTAATTAGCCATTATTTGTTAAAACAATTAAGGAAAAGAAATAGAACTGTGAAATGGAAAGATCAATGGATCCATCAAGCTAGTGGAAACAGTCAAAATTATTTACGCCTGTTCACATAAGCTTCAAAAATCTGGTACAACTTTTCCTTTACCACATCTCAGTTAATTGAATTAATAAATTAAAGAATTGCAGTTTTGGTAAAGAAAATGAAAAGTAATGACCATCATAAAACAATAGAACTGATATTCTAAATGAAAATTAAATTATGGCTGAACAGGAGGAGGACTAAATCAGCCAAAATGTTATTAATGTCCAACAGGTTGCCAAATGAACAGTAATTGGTCACAATACCCTCTTGGAAAGCCAATGTCAGATTAATAAAATTGGTTCACAAGTTCAAATTAAAGGTGCATTTACATGTAAGAGGAACTCACAGCTGGAGCTCTCGAGAGTTTCTGTCAGAGCCCTTTGCAGCAACTCTCGCGGGTCCACTTCAGACCATTTACAAACATGGATGGGACAGTGCTGATAGTGATTTTTAAACAAATCTTCGACATGAAAAAGAGAAGGAGCAGCAGCATTATTAGTTTTGTGTTTATCGAGAGAAAGAAAAAAACTTCACAAACAAAAAAGTGGGTCAGTCATGTACCACACTTTAGCACAGAAATTAGAACTTGAAGACACCTATTTAGGCTTTTTTTTGCAGATTTTCAAGTGTTGAAGTTGAATTGCTGGTAAAATTAGTGGGGGCCCATAATTTAAAAAAAAGACACTGCTGTGAGCATCTTATAGTTGCCTTAGATTAATTTCAGAGGCCGACAGTCTGTCACAAATTTCTCAATCACAAGGCTTTTTAACTCTATTTTTAAAATCTGGGTTCTGGTTGTCCCAAAAGGATTGGATTCAATTTGTATGCTTGCTTCAATGAGCTTGCAAACATCCTCAGGGGTCCATTGGAATTTTTTTTTTTTTAACGGTTGAGAGTACTTTCCGAGAGCCTGGGGACAATGTTTACACTAGTGATGAAGATACAACAGAGAGCTCTCCCTCTACTTCTCAGAGGATTTTACATTTGTGAGTTTTACTCTCAAGAATATATCTGCCACTCTCGAGAGTAAAAAACGCACCTTAAGGTTGAAGTTTTCCACCTATGAAAAACAACATGTGTGTTAATCAAATTTTCATCTATATTAATCATTGGGAATTATGAATTCCATCTCACATGGTTTTTTAAACTAAAAAGAACATCCTTTAAAATGATTTATTCGTAAGGATTTCACTATTGACCTGTAAAAGCCTGTAACACTTTAAAATATGTTTATATGTACGCTGTAATATGTATAGAGAGTGGTTGACACTGACAGTTCAATATTGGGACTGAACTGGAAAAAGGCTCAAGTACTGTGCCATTCGATGATTACAAAGCAAATCATACCAAGACAGAAAGCCATTTTGAGAAGAAAAAAAAATATAAATTGATCATTAAGTTTTTAGATTTCTTTCAGCAGGTGGCCAAATAGAAGTTTCATGTTATACAACTACATTTTCCTTACAATAGGGGAAGTGTAGTGCGCATGGTAATCAAATGTAAATTTTATACAAACTATTGGGAACAAGAACAAACAAAATGGAGAAAGGCGAAGCAGTATGAAAAATCTCTTGAACACGTTGCATGTTGGCAAGTAAAATTAAATAAAATGTTAATGCTTTTCAGCTATGGAATTACATAATACAGTTTAAAGACTAGGATTCTGTTTTAAACTGAATGAAGGATTACGACCGAACTGCTAAATGCGTGATCCTATCTTAATTGGACCCACAGCGACATTTTGAAAAACCATAATATCAGACCAGCTTGTGACAAAAAAAAATGTTTGAAGCTTTTCAATTATAGAATTGTGTTTTCATGATGCATCCCAATTGATACAAAAAATTGGAACAAATAAAATAAATTGAAGGAGACAATGACAATCCGGCATGAAAATATGTTTTACTTGTTATGTGGATGAGCTATGAGCAAAAATGAGTACTAAACTTCATGAATCAAACATCCTCTTAAATCTCCATTAATAAATCTTTAAGAATTTAGAAGGCAGAAAAAGGTTATGGTAATAACCTAATCAATGGTACTGTACTTAATAAATTAACACTTTTGTTATGGCAATGATTTGTAATACGACTCCCAAAGTACAGGATTTTTAACAGGCCAATAGTGTACAGTTCTGGAAAGCTTGTGGCTTAAGGGTTTAGCTGGCCGAAAAAGTTTACAGCTGTAACCTAAACCATGGTAATTAGCTAATAATTCCAAAAATACCTACAAGTAACAAAAAAAAGTACTTTCATAACAATTATTATGACTGTTAAATGACTATTATTTAAAGAATCCCGCTCGTGACACTGACTTTTTTATCTCAACTTAAAACTTTAATTAATTGGTCAAGCGGACAACAAAAAATAGTGAATTATTTAAAGAATGTCCAACAGGTTTAAAAGTAAACAGACCCAAAATAAATAAGACTGATCCATACGTTTTTCAACTATATATCAGCAAATGTCAAAATACAAATTTGAAACTATAAAAGTAAATTTTCATTACATGTGAGAAGGGATCGAATTATAAATCTCAAAACTAAATTGGAGGTCGATGACCATCCAGTACGAAATGTGTAGGGTATGTTTTAATAAAATGCAGTTGACTTATGAGCAACATAGAACCAGAAGTTAGAAGATAGCTTATTCTAGTATGATTTGTCATAAATGGTTGCCCTAGGGGATTTATTATACATTTGAAAATGGAAAAAAAACACCAGTGCTAAATTTAAAATATAAGAAAGATATATTCAAAAACGATAATAGATTCTGATCAGCAGGTGGAAAATAAATGTTTGATATTTTGCAGCTATGAAAGTAACATTTTCATTAGACTTAGAACTTATTGTGCACAGGATACTCAAATGTTAATTCAATACAAACTTGAGAATAAATAAAACTGTAAAACAGAGAAAGGTGTTGGCAATCTGGTATGAGTGTTTCCATTGTTGTATGAATAAGTTAGTCCATTGAGCAATTAAAATAAAACAAAACAAAAAATAAAGCAACAAAAGATTTTATTGTCAGATGTCTATTGTTATCTTTGTTATCCTATCATATCTCAGTTAATTGAACTATTTATCTACTAAATTAAGAGTTCAGCAGGCAGGAAAAGGTTACAGATACAACTTAAACCATAGTATTCGGCTATTAAATCATAAACTCTTACAGGTAACAAAAAATGTACTTTCATAATCAATTATTATTACGTCTGTTAAATGACTTGTTCCTATCTAAAGAATATCCGCTATTTAAGAAGTGAACCATAATTGGACCATAAGACATAACAGTCCATTCAACAGGTTTCAACTGTACATTAGCATGTGTCAAAATAAAAAAATTAAAAAAATAGATGCTTTTCACAGTTAAACATAAATGAACAGTTCAGGCTAGGACTAAGTAAAATGGTCATATGGTGAAGATCGATGACCCTCAAGTATATGTGTTACATTTTAATCGACTGCTCCTATAAAAAAATGTTCAACCTGTTAAAACTTAACCATAATTGGACCCCAAAAAACATAATTTGTCTAATCAATAGGTTCAGCTGTATGACTGCAGGTGTCAAAATAAAAAACTGACGGTTATCACAGTTATGACAGTACGTTATCATAACATTTTATCACTGGTGTCAAATATAACTTTAAAAAGGAAATCGATCCAATATGAAATGTGGTTAGGAAACTGGTAACAAATCTGCAATAGAAAAAATATATAATGAAAAACAATAATGGTCATATCAGCCGGTGCGAAAATAAATGTTTTGCTGTTTTTCAGCTATGAAAGTACATTTTAAAAATGGAGATTGGCTATCTGGTAGTGTTTCCATTGTTACATGGAAAAGTTAGTAAGTTGGACTGGGGGGGGACTATAAATAAATAAAATAAAGCTACCAAAAATTTTACTTTTGTCTAGAAGTCTATCGCTTTCTTTGTTTGATTATTGTTATCCTGTCATATCTCAGTTAATTAAACTAAGTAGGGTTTTACATATAAGAAAAGGTTTTGGCTATAACCTAGTCCATGTTATTTAACTATTAGATCCAAAACATCTTTAGGAGATAAAAGTACAGAGTTTGATTTCGTTTTAAACAAAATTTAACATTATGACCGAGCTATTAAATTATTCCTATCTGCAAGCCATATATATTGATAATTAAGTAGGTTAAGATGTTTAAAGTAGGCTATAAAATGCTCTAGATAATAATGGACTGATCCATCTATAAATCTATCAATACTATGTTCATCAGCTGGGTCAAAATAAATGTATGTTTTCCAGCTATGGAAGTGTGTTTTCATAATCTGTGATTCTTAATTGGTACAAAATATTGGTACTAAATAAGTGAAATTTTAAAAGGCAACGGCAATCCGGTGAAAGTATATTTTACTTGTTATGAGGATGAGGATGAGCAAAACTGGGCACTTAACATTAGAAAAAAAATCTTCCTATAGCTCACTTAATTGAACTATTTATCTAATAGATTGAGTTTAACAGGAAGGAAAAGTTCATGGTTTTAACATAAACTGTGGTGCATGGCATTAATTTAAAAAAAAACAGTAACAAAAAGTTTACAATAATAGTCGATCTGTAAAAAATATTTATGGTATGTTTTAATTATGAAGTTGAGTTGACTTACAAGCAACAAAGTAGTATAGTCAGATCAGCATGTGGCAAAAAAGTAAGGTTTTCATAAAGCGTAGAACTTATTGTACACATGATGATCAAATGTTAATTAAATACAAACTTGGGCCTATATAACTGTACAATGAAGAAAGGTAATGGCTAACTGATATAAAAGTGTGTTTCCACCAACATTGGGCATTTAAAACAAGAAAAATAAAGCAACAAAAGATTTTTATTATTGCCCTGATGTCCATTGCTTTCTTGGCCGATTGTTGTTATCCTGTCATATCTCAGTTAATTGAACTATTTATCAACTGAATAGAGTTTTAAAGATAAGAAAAGGTTATGGCTAACTAAAAAATTCCATAACATCTATATGGAAGAAAAGTATGGAGTATAAGTCTCTCTTTTAGTCTTTGATTCTGCTGTAAACTGAATTTAAGATTATGACAAAACTGTTAAATGACATCCTATCCTAATTGGACACACGAAGACACTTTTTTTTTGGGGGGGGGGAAATCATATCAGCACAAAACACAAAAAAGTTTTTCAATTTTAGAAGTGTTTTCATGGCATGTTCGTCTTAATTGATACAAACAATTGAAACAAATAAACTAAATTGAAAGAGGCGATGGCAATTCAGTATCAAAGTGTGTTTGTCTTGTTTCGTGAATGAGCCATGAGCAAAACTCCGCACTGTCCGGCTATATTTCAGTTAATTACACTATTTATCCACTAAATTAAGAGTTTAGTAGGCAGGAAAAAGATATGTTTATAACATAAACAATGGTTACTTATTTAATAAGTTAACGCTTTCATTATGGCAACGATTTGCAAATACCAATTTCAAAACTTTTAAAGTTGCAAGATGTGTGTAGATCTATGAGAGATGAGAATGATTGTGGCTTACTTAACAGCAATAAAATAAACCATGGTAATTAACTTTTAATTCCTAAACACCTAGAGGTAACAAAAAACAACGTCCAAACAAAAAAACAATTATCACAATGAATGTTAAACGACTGCTCCAATCTAAAGAATGTCCAACAGGCTTATAAGTAAACCAGTTGGACACAAAAGACATAAGTTTCAACTATGTCAACAGGTGTCAAAATAAACTGAAACATTTCACAGTTATGAAAGCAAATTTGCATAACATGTGAGAATGATTATCAGCATTATAGACAAAACTAAACTGGAGATCGTTGACTATCAGGTATGAAAAGAGTATGCTGTTTTAATTGTTATGTTGATGAATAATGTGAGCAACCAGAACATTGAAGCTAGCATATTTTAGTATGATTCCATAGGATCTTGGGGCCAAATATAACTGCAAAATGGAGAAAAGAAATGGCTAACTGCTATAAAAGTGTATTTCTATTGTTCGACCGTTATATGACCATCCTGTATGAAATGTGTATGGTATGTTTTAATTGCTATGTAGATGAGTTATGGGAGCAACCAGAACATTGAAGCTAGCATATTTTAGTATGATTTGTCATAAATGGATGCTATATAGCAGGTTTATTTTAGGTTTTTGACATTGAAAAAAAAAGTCTAGAAGGTGGCAAAATAAATGTTTTATGTGTTTTCAGCTATGAAATGCTTTTTATGATATATACTATCCTCATGTTTATTCAATAGAATCTTGGGGCCAAATATAACCGCAAACGAGAAAGGAAATGGCTAACTGTCATAAAAATGTATTTCTATTGTTCAACCATTACATAACCATCCAGTATGAGATGTGTGTGGTAACCTAGAAGCTACCATTTATTAGCACAAATTATCATAAATAGACACTACAGCAGATTTATTTTAAGTTTGACAATTACCAGTGCTAAACGTTTTTCAGTTATTAAAGTGCACTCTAAAAATGGAGAAAGACGTTTGTTGCCAATCTGGTATGGAAGTGTTTCCATTGTTACACGGAAAAGTTAGTAAGTTGGCCAATCAAAAAAAAAAAAAAAAAAAAAAAAAACTTGCCCAGATGACTTCTATTACTTTGTTTGTTTTAATTGTTGTTATCCATATCTCAGTTAATTGAACTATTTATCCAATGAATTAAGAGTTTAACTGAAAGGAAAAGATTATAAATATAACCTAATCTATGGTACATAGTTATTAATTTTACAAAAACCCCTGGTAACAAAAAAAAACATGTAAAACTCCAATAATAGAGTCTGATCCTTAAAATGGAAGTCAACCAGTAAGAAATAGACATGGGGGCGAATCGCCATGAGGATGAGTTGATTAATAGCAACATAGTAGCATAGCAACTCATCAGCAAGTGGCAAAATAAATGTTTGTGTGTTTTCAGGTATGAAATGTTTTTATATGATGTAGAACATCCCCACAGTAATGGAATGTATATTCAATACAAGGAAATGGCTAAATGACTAAAAGGGTGTTACTATTGTTTGACAATTACATAACCATCCAGTATGAAATGTGTATGGTATGTTTTAATTATGTAGATGAGTTATGGTAACAACCAGAATATAAAAGCTAGCATATTTTAGTATGATTTGTCTTAAAGGAATGCTCTAGCAGATTTATTTTCGGTTTGACGATGAAAAAAAAGCACACCCGTACTAATTGTTTTTCAGTTATGAAAGTACAATCTCAAAATGGAGAAAGGTGTTTGTTGGCTATCTGGCATGAAGGTTTTCCACTCTTACATGGAAAGTTGGTAAAAAAAAAAAAAAATTACTGTTATCTAGATGTCTATTGCTTTGTTGGTTTGATTGTTGTTATCCTGTCATATCTGATTTAATTGAACTATTTATCTAATGAATTAACAGTTTGACAGAGAGGGAAAAGGTTGTAGCTGTAGCCTAAACCATGTTTAGGTACAAAAATCCTTGATATAAAAAAAGAAAGTACAACTGCAATAATCGAGTCTGATCCATAAAACAGAGGTCGACCCAGCAAGAAATAGGCGAGATGTTAATTACCATGAAGATGGGTTGATTTGCAGCAACATAGTAACATAGCAACTAATCAGCAGGTGGTACAATGTTTTATGTGTTTTCAGCTCTGAAATGCTTTTTATTATGTATACTATCCTCATGTCTATGCAATAGAAACTAGGGACCAAATATAACCACAAAATGGAGAAAGGAAATAGCTACCCGGCTAAAAGTTTATTACTATTTTTCGATAATTACATATCCATCCAGTATGAAATGTGTATGGTATGTTTTAATTGTTACGCAGATGAGTTATGGAAGCAACCAGAACTTAGAAGCTAGCATATTTTAGTATGATTTGTCATAAATGGACAGTTTAACAATTTAGTTTAGGTTTTGACAATGAAAAAAAAGCACAAACCAGGGCTAAATGTTTTTTAGTTGTCTCAAAATGAAGAAAGATTTTGACAATTTGGTTTGAGTTAGTCAATAAGAAAAAATTTCTGTTATCCAGATATCTATTGCTTTGTTGGTTTGATTGTTATTATTCTGCCATATCTGATTAATTAACTATTTATCTAATGAATTAACAATTTGACAGGAAGGAAAAGGTTATAGCTATAGCCTAAACCGTGGTTAGGTACAAAAACCCTTCATATAAAAAAAAATGTAAAACTGAAATAATCAAGTCTGATCCATAAAATGGAGTCGATGTAGTAAGACATAGGCATGGGACGTGAAATGCCATGAGGATGAGTTGATTTATAGCAACATAGTAATTTATAGTAACATAGCACAGATCAGCAGATGACAAAATAAACGTTTTATGTGTTTTTAGCTATGAAATGTTTTTATTTGACATTGAACATCCGCATGGTAATGGAATGTGTATTCGATACAAACTTGGGACCAAATAACACCACAGTATGAGATGTGTACGGTATATTTTAATTATGTATATGAGCTATGAGCGACACAGAACCAGAAGTTAGAAGGTAACATATTCTAGTATGATTTGACATAAATGGACACCATAGGGGATTTGGTGTAGGTTTGACAATGGAATAAAAAAGGAGGCAGCAATGCCAAATTTGCAAGGTAATGCTAGTTTTTGGGCCAGTGCTTTCTCCATATTAATTCCTCGTCGGTTTTGAAATAGAATTTTGTAAAAATGACTAGTTCGTCCGTTTATCAGGTACGGCCTATAATCAATAATGTCAACGGCCAAATAATGACCGTCTAGATTGTTATCGGATTTAATTTTGAGAATGGTCGTTTGTTCAATTTCGAAGTTTTTAAGGCGACCTACGACCGCCAGACGGGGGCGAGAACCGGCGGAACTTCGTCGCCGATTGGGTCCCAACTAGGTTATCTATTAAAGCACGGGACTTTAACGGGAAAATCAATAAAGTTCGAGTTTCGAAAAAAAGCCCGGACGGGAAACGCCTCGTGGCCTGTTCGGACCGACTGGAAAAGCGTCGACACGTCGATGGGGGGAAAAACGGGAAAAGCCGGAAATAACCTCAAAACGCTGGCGTTTATACCGTTCAATTTTAACAGGACAGAGGATATAAAAATTATGAAATTTTCTTTTTTGGGGGTTTGAATAATAGAGAATTTATTCCGAGGAGCTTTAATTTTTTTTCAAAATGGATGTCTTGGTGGTTTCTTTGATTTTCAATCTTGTGAAATAGTCCTAATTGTTAGGCTTTTCAAATTCAATTCGGCCGAAAGGGTAGAAACCGAAGCGATAAAAAAAGCTGCTCATCGCTTTTAGGCTTATTACAACATATTTTTAAATTTTATTTTTAGATTTTTTATAGTTAGATTTTACTCCTGTTAAGTGGTAAACCGATATGTTTTTATAGATTATAAGGCTTTAAGATGTGAGTTAAATTAAAAAGAACGAGGTTTTTGAAAAGCGTAAAATATAAGGAAAAAAGGTAGAGACAGGGAAAGGGAGAGGGCGAGGGCTGGAGGTGGGGCGCAAGAACTTAAAAGCATGGAAATGCACGAGCCGAGAATGTGAAAAGGGTTCGAAAAAAGTCATCCCTAGCCCGTCAAAAAGGGTCGAGAATAGGGACTTAATTGGATAAAGTTCATCAGGCTTTAAGGAAAAGGATGAAGACGGGCTTAAAACTATCTCGGCGTTAGAATGAATCCGTACAAACCTATCGTTAAGCTGATCCTCCGTCCCAGGGATGGGATGGACGACGAATTGCAACGAGGACATTTTCGTTGGCGGTGTCGACGACTAAAACACTGCGAGATATCGGGCCGATGCGGGTGACACCATTTTTCGGAAACGGCTCGACGAAAGTTCACTTTTCCTGTTGTCCAGTTGAAAACAATGGCCGACGAAGAACTCGAACGAGAATCGGCCCCGAGTGCTCGAACGAATGAAAGCGAGGAGGATCGACGATCGTCTGTTGGGCCAAGCTCGCCAACCTAACGCGCCACGACTGTTGTCTTCGCCTCCTGGCTCCCTTCTCGACTACCTTTTCCTCACTCTTATTAATTTTTGACCGAACTATTGAAAAATTGAGCCTCGCGAAAAAACAAAAACGAATGAAAGAATTGGAAACAACTGTTAATGTTTTTTCTCCTCCGGGTTTTATGTTTAATACATATGTTCCTTCGGCGTAGAGGTTCCGCGCTCCGAAGTATTCTGGGTGGCGGTGCGTCGCGGAGGGGGCGCGGCTGATATCTGGATAGCGCACTTCGCTCCCGCCTTCTTCAAAACGAATCACGATTCTACGACCGTTCCTATCTGTACAACTGGAATTTCCTTAAATTTTAATTCTAGACGTTTCTTCTGCCGATTTGAAGTTTAAAACAAAAATTTGGAAAAAACACAACAATCACATTCCATTCAAAACATATCGCACTTTACGGGCAGTCAGCTTTTTACTTTTTAATTGCACAAGAGCCACTTTTTTCTCTAACTATACACCGCTATTAATTATCTGTAAAAGTTTCTGATGGCATTTAACTAATAAAATAATTAGTGGAAAGCTCAGAAAGTTGATCAAGTGGGCATTTGCGAGGTGAAAAATATGTTTACAAAATTACAAAAAGGCCCACTTTTCAGAATTGGCAACATAAAAATTAATTTAACAAAATATACTAAATAAAGAAAACAAAATCATGCACATCTGAAAACATCCGACTAAGTTAGAATAAATAGAAAGAATATTTGGAATTATTTTAATTTTAATTTTTCTTACACTTGCTTTTTCCCACATATTTATTGTACCGTTGTATTAAAAATAAACTCTAATCCCCACACATAAATTTATATATTTTGAACTATTTGAAATCATTGAGATCATGACACACAAGTACAAAATACAATTTTCCTAGACAATTTGTTATCTAATTATAATTAATACCAAAAAGAATTACACATTTTCTAATTCCAGAAAAACAAATATGTGTCAATATGAAAGACAGAATAATTTGTTTGAATAAATAAACACCAAAACTATTAATTTTTAGAGTGATTTGGCCATGGTACAATTCCAAGAAAACAAAAGCTAAAAATATTAAATTTTAATCCGACGTTTTACCAACTTAAAATGAAAATTTGGAAAATTGTTTTGATCGATTAGAACATATATTGAATTTTACTGTTGGACTTTTTGCCAATTTGAAGCTTAAAATGAAAAGATGTTAGTATGAGTAACATTTCATTCAAAACATATCCACTTTACAGGCAGTCAGCTTTTTGATATTTTAATAGCACAATAGCCACTTTTTTCTTTAACTATACATTGCTATTAATTATCTGTAAAAGTCTCTGATGATATTTACGTATAATTTAACAAAATATACTAAATAAAGAAAACAAATAAAATCGTGCACACCTGAAAAACATCAGACTAAGTAAGAAAAAATAGAAAGAATTACATATTTTAAAACCTGGTCTTCTTTTTCTTTTCTTTTTTTACACTCCTGCTTTATTTTCCACCATGGAAAATTATAACAAATACAATAATAAATAAAACAACAGTTTAAATCATGAATCATGCTACACACACACACACACAATCTAAATATATTATATTTATGGTTCAGCAAATATCAGAAAATATTGAAGATTGTCTAAGAGACAAATAAACATATTGTTTAGGAGTGCTTGTCCAATTTTTTATATTGCGTGATTAGGTCATGGCACATTAGCCATACAAGAATACAAGTATTAAATATATATTAAATTCTAATTGTAAACTTTTTTGCCAATTTGAAGCTTAAAGCCAAAATTTGGAAAATACACAACAATCACATTCTATTAAAAATACACTGCACTGTATGAGCAGTCAGATGTTTACTTTTTAATTTTAATTCTGCTTACTTTCTCTAGAGACACGTAGACTTTGCTCTGATTTACTTACTATTTTTATTATAATCAAATACCATATTGACATACCTTCTTTACATAGTCGAATCAACTTTTCTGAACTGAGTTACTTGACCATGCATAATAGACTGATTCATATTTCCTGCCATACTATGTATAGTAAAAATACTCCTCTTAGTAGAATTATGTGTTCCATCAGTAACTTTCCTCCTCTTTCTTATTTCAATTATTCTGTTACAGAAAGTAGAGTACATATCTGAAAAAACAGAGTAGATTAGAAGGGAAAGAAAATATTTTATATGATTTCAACTATTTGAAATCATAGTTTGATGAGTTTAGCACATTAGCACTCGAATGATGGTAAAAACGGAATGCATCTGGCAGAACCAAAATGATCAAAAAAGAACCAAGCTTCAGTTTTTATTGTGAAAATGTATTTACACCATAAGCATGTATTCAGTTTGAAAATGGCTGCAGTGATCTTAAGAGGTAATTTATAATTAATTTATTCAATATCTCTTGTCTTTAAACTTAAAAAAAAAATTAAACAGTTGTGCTTTAAGTGGTATTACAAATTATCAATTAAAATATTTTTATTTAGACACAGACAACGGAAGATGGTGAAATGCAGAACAGCATCTGATAGACTAAGCCAGCGAAGATAGACAAATATGGTTGGTAATGAACACATTTCACATTCGTGTCCCTTCACGCAACAGATAAATCTCATAACAGTAATTTATGACAGCAATAAAAGTAATGTTTTTTAAAAATTAAGCATGTAAAAGTATGTATAAATAAATAAATGAACTGAAGAGATTTAGGAAAAATGATTTGTAGAAATTTCCAGCCTTGGAAAATTTTGTATTGCCCTTTTTCCTCAATCAGATTTCAAATTTTCAGCCCTTTTTCTTTAACTTAGATGTGATTAGGGGTAATTTGTGGTTGACAAAAAAAAAGAAAAAAATTAAATAAATAAACCCCATGAAATAGCACATATTTTCAAAATATTATGATCTATGTTTAAATAATTAAAATTAAATTTCTTGAACCATTTTTTACTATAGGTAGTATTAAAAATTATTGAATTATAATATTAACGATTTAGACACCACATTCACACTGAAGATGGAAAAGTTATGTTTCGTGGCTGAACGATTAAGGAAGTGAGAATAGACAGACCAAGGATTGGTAATAACTAAATTTTAGATCAAGCACTCACACAACAGAGAAATCTCAGGGTATATACATTTTCTGTTATTATAATTTCTTATTATTCCATTATAGTTTTATCATTTTCATATTATTTTATTGGTTTGTCAATATATTATTGAATGTTTGCTTTGTTAAGCATAGTTATGGCAGTAATATTTTTTTAATTAAACATGCAAAGGGTTAACTGATGTATGTATATAAATACATAAATGAACTGAAGAGGATTTGCAGAAATTTCCAGTCCTGTAAAAATTTTGTATTTCCACATTTTGTCCATTTCACACAATCGGATTTCAAATTTTCAATCCTTTTTCAGTCATTTAAATATTGTTTGGGTTAATTTATGTATAAAAAAAATAATAAAAAAATAAAAAAGCACATATTTTCAAAATATCATGACTGGTGAATAAACAATTAAAAATTTGATATCTCGAACCATTTTTTACTGTAAGTGGTATTAACAATTATTAAATTAATAATATGCATCTAGAAGACCAACCCAGTGAGAATAGGCAGACTGAAATTATTGGCAACAACCAAATTTCAGTCCTGCACGTAACATAAAAAACTCATGATATGTGCATTTTCAGTTATTATTACTTTATTAATTTACTATTACTGTATTATTTTCTATTACATTTTTATAGATTTAATTTTTAATATTTTTTATTAAACATGCAAAGGGTTAACTGACGTGTATTAATAAATGAACTGAAGAGATTTAGGAGAAACAATTTATATAAATTTCCATCCCTGTAAAATTTGGTATCTCAACTTTTGTCCGTTTTGCTCAATCAGATTTTAAATTTCTAGCCTTTTTTCTTTAATTTAGGCACAGTTAGGGATAGTTAGTGTTTGACAAATTAATAACTGAACCCAGTGAAATAGCACAAATTTTCCAAATATCATGACATACATTAACCAATAACAATTAGATATTGTGAACCATTTTTTACTGTAGGTGGTATTAACAATTATCAAATTATAATATTAATAATTTAGACCCAGTCACACTGAAGATGGCAAAATAATGATTTGTGTCTGAAAGATGAAACAAGTGAGAATAGGCAGACCAAGGATTGGTAATGACCAAATGCCCTCACACAGCAGAAATAGTTGAAAGTTATCTATTTTCAATTATTATTACTTTATTAATTTATAAAATCTATTGTTTTCTATTAAGTTTTTATAGATTCTTTCAGATTGTTTTATTTGTTTCCTTATATATTTTGGTATATTTAATTTTTTAAGCATAGCTATGATAGAAATATTTTTTATTAAACAAGTAAATGGTTAACTACCCATATATAAGTACATAAATAAATGAATTGAAAAAAATTGGGAGAAACAATTTGTCAAAATTTCCAGTTCAGTGAAATTTCGTATATCAGCTTTGTCGTTTTTACCCAATCAGATTTCCAATTTTCAGCTGTTTTGTTAATTTAAGTATTGTTAGGGTTAATTAAATAATAAATTAATTTAATAATTAAATATAAATAAACCATAACAATACTTAAATTAAAGAAAAATGATAATAGCACATATTTTTAAAATATCATGACTGATGATTAAACTTAAAATTTCCAGCATTTTTTCTTTAATTTTGAACATAGACAAAAAAAAAAATAAATAAGATAAAATAAAATAAATAAACCCCATGAAAAACACCTATTTTCAAAATATCATTAAACAAGACAATTAAAAATTAGATATTTTGAAATGTTTTTATTGTGGTGGTATTAACAATTATCAAATTATTAATTTAGGTACAGACACACTGGAGATTGTGAAATGATGATACATCTCTGACCCAGCAAGAAAGGATGAAGATGAAGGTGATTGCTATGACCAAATTTCAGATTCATCAACCATCACACAACAGAAAAATCTTAGATCTATATTTTCTGTTATTATTATTTTATCATGTTCTATTATATTTTTATATATTTTTTCATATTACTTCATTGGTTTATGTATATATTTTTCAATGTTTACTTTTTTAAGCATAGTTACGACAGTAATATGTTGCATTAAACATGTAATGGGTTAGCTGCCAGTATATAAATAACCAAATAAATAAATGAACAGAAGATATTTGGTAGAAACAATTTGTAAGAATTTCCAGTATTTTAAAATTTTGTACATCAGCTTTTGAACTTTTTGCTGATATAGCTTTTTGAATTGGATTTCAAATTTCTAGACTTTTTTCTTTAATTTAGTTACAGTTAGGGTTAGTATGTGGTTGACAAAAAACAAACAAAAAAATAAACCCAGTGAAATAGTATATATTTTCAAAACATCATGACCATATGATTAAACCAATAAAAATTAGAAATCTTGAACTGTTTTTACTGAAGGAACTTCTAACAATTATCAAATTATAATATTAATAATTTACATACAGACGCACAAAAATGGCGGAATGATTGTATATATGGCCCTGAAAGGCCGACCCAGCAAGAATAGGCATATGAAGATGATTGGTAATGACCAAATTTCATATTCATGAAACGCTCACACAGCAGAGAAATCTCAGGAGATGTATATTTTCTATTATTATTAATTAAATATTAATTGATTTATGTTTTAGTGGTCAATTGACCAAATTACTTCTTTCAATTAATTATTCTTTCTACGTAAGGTCTTGGTTGAGATAAAAAATATTAGTTATTATTAATTTCTTATTACTTTTTATAGTTTTATAATTTTAATATTATTTTATTAGTTTGTGTTTATATTATTGTATGCTTGATTTTTAAACATAGTTTAAATGAACTGAAGAGATTTGGGAGAAACAATTTGCAGAAATTTCCAGTCCTGTAAAATTTTGTATTTCCACATTTTGCCCATTTTGCACAATCGAATTTCAAATTTTCAGCCCTTTTTCGTTAATTTAAGCAGTGTTATGGTTAATTTACGGTAGAAGGTTAATTTTTTGAATCTTATATTCAAGAAATATTAATTTTCCCCCATGGACGACGGATTTGAGGAAGAGTGGAAGATCCCCACTAGGAGCACAACGCTCCCACCACCACCTAAGAATGCCACTTGGTTTTAAATTAATCAGTCACTGGTTCGTCTTAAGAGCACGCGGGCTTAGTCATCCTCTTTGAAAATTTCTATAAAAACAATTTTTTAAAAAATTTCCTTCAGTGTTGAAACATTGTGTAAGTGAAAGTGATCAAGATCTCAGGAGAATTTGTTCAAGAAAATAAAATATTACAGATATGGTGAGGACTGACAATTTTTTATTATTATTTTTTTATTATTGCAAAACTAATAGAATATTCAATTATGACCCCTAAACATATAAGAATTATAGAATATATTATGTTATTTTGGTAATTTTTATATTTAGTTTTGCTTTATATCAATCGCATTTATTTTTCACTGTGTTAAAAATTTGCCAAGCATAAAAATTATTTTTAAGTAGCGAATCATTTTTTTTGTGAACAAACTTGTTGATGATGATGATGATCTTAATCTCCGTAGTGAAATTACTCAATAATTTTATGATGTCTCGCCCTTAAAAACGTGTTATTACTCATTGCCAGTTCAGAATTTCAAATACGGCATAAAGATAATTGTGCAATGACAAAGATTAATTGTAATCTTCAAGTCTGCTACTTTAAAGAATTTATTTGCTTTCCCGTAAATTTTAATCGTCCGGTTGTTTTAAATGATGGTTCGTAGGTTCTCGCTGGTTTTTTCGCGATAGTCCGCCCTTGGCATCGTTTGGTTAACTACTTTCTGTTCGTTTTCACGCTCGTTGGTCTGTCGAGAATAAATACCAACGGAAATATAAAACCCAAATTAAAGTACAATGTCAGTTATTTTTATTTCAACATAATTGTAAAAACATTAGCCACAAGAAAAATAGTCTTGTTCAAATTTATATTAAATCCTTTCTGAGTTTATTAAGAAAAAAATATGTCAAAAATATACATTCGCCATGATACTATAACAAAACAACCGACCTGTGACAGGTACGTACTAGATATGATCATGATCATATAAGTGGAGAGAAAGCTCGGATAAACACGAAAGTGGTATTTAAAAAAAATCTACGAGTCAAACGTGCAATTATTGAAATCGCGCCGCAAAACCGCCAGCTCTGGTCCGTATGGTCTCGCTGCGTGGAGGGCAAGTGTTATTGCATGTGTTTTTTTTTTTAAATCCGTGTGTCTGCGGGGTGACGAACGTGAAATTTGGTCGTTACTGATCATTATGAACTGCCTTTCCTCGCTGGGGGGTGGTCTGTCCAAAGCGTTTCGCCATCTTCAGTGCGTCAAAGTCAAATTAAAAGCCTTGTGATTAGGGTTTTTTTTTTTTTTCAAAAGATTTTATTATGCAGGAGTGAAGAGGGTAACATCAATTAATTTCGACTTTTTTTGTCCTGGGAAAGGGCGGTTTAAAATTAAAAAAAGAAAATGTAATTAAAGAAATCTCAATTGAAAAATCTAGAGTAAAATCCTCCAGATATCGTGCTAAAACGCTGAGTCACCACACTGATAACAGCTAGGTTTTCACTCTTTGGCAAAAATGAGGTCCGTGTCGTCTCGCCATTTCCCATATGATTTCTGGTAGTAATACGACAAGATTTTGTATAAACTGGTAAAGCCGTGATCTACCGTCTGCCGCTTTTTTTCTGCCCTTTATTGTCGACATGCGGCCATTTCCTGTCGGAAGTCCCGGTCTTCCTGCCTGCACTAAGCCCCCGGCGGTCGTAGTTTTTCCGCCTTTTTACTATGCTCATACATACTAGAAAAACCTTTTAGCGCTTGGCTCATTACGACAGCTACTGATAAAAGGAATAAATTAAAAAGAAAAAAAAAACGAATTTTGTTATGTCATCTTTGGTGTTAATACAGCTAATTCAAATTTATTTACATAAAAATTATTCGTAATTAATCTATGGCTCTTAATAACCAAGTTGCCATGACATACACGCATTGTTTTTTTTAACTTGTACTTAAATTATCCATTAGTTTAGACTATTGCGCTTGAGTGTCTCAATTACTAGGAAGGCCATTAAACAAATTACTAAGGCGATGTACAATTTTTTTGAACGGTATGCGTGTTTTTATACGATGGTTAATGTTCTTCGCCATAATGATAAAAATTAAGAACATCGTCGGGCGTGAGATTACAAATCATAAAATATATATTTTTATAAAAATTATGGAAGAGCGAAGGAATCAAAAAGAGCAAGACTTCGGTCATTTTTATGCCTTTGTTCAGGTTGCGTACAGGTCATAAAATGTACAAAAAAAAAAAAAAATTAACTATTATATACAATGTACGGGCTACGACGTACGTCATAGAAAAATAAAAATTGCTTTTCTTTGCCCAATTTATCGCGTATTGACTGGATTGAACGAGCCAAAGCCAGTCTAGGCATATCAACAGATGTATTGTGTTATAAAAATAACTTTTTAAATGATGGAAGGAGGTTTGTATTGAGATAATATTGATTTAACCTAAAGAGGTGTTTATTCTGGAATTCTAACATTTTTATTTGAAACAAAATTTTGATTTGGACGATTGATCGTCGGAGGAGATTTGTCATATTTTTTTTCTCCTGGAAGGACAAAAATTGTTCAAGAAGGCCTACTTAAGTCGACAATAAAATATAATCAGCGGTATATCAATCTCAGATATCGGTCGTATCGTTCACAAGTGTTTTTTTTACTTATT
This sequence comes from Cimex lectularius, assembly GCF_000648675.2. Classification (NCBI taxonomy): domain Eukaryota; kingdom Metazoa; phylum Arthropoda; class Insecta; order Hemiptera; family Cimicidae; genus Cimex; species Cimex lectularius. The sequence goes on from NW_019392853.1 coordinate 177,636, forward strand.
GACAAAAGCTTGGGTTTGTACGTCTCGATACTTGGCTGTCAGGCTCGTTAAGCGAAAGAAATTTAAGACCTCGTTTCTGTTTGTGATATGCTTTCAACTTTGTTAAGAGAACGATACATTTTTTTACCAAATAAAATTTTATTGATTTATAACCTTGTGTATCTTTATTTAATTTTAATCATAATATAAAATTTTAATTATTTTTAAACAAGTTGTAACTACATATTTCAAAGACTGATTAAAACATTCTGGCAATATTTTGTCGCTTTCTCAATTTCGCTCTCACTCTCATTCATTCATAACCTTTCCAGTTTCTGTTTGTAGGGTCCTCTGTCCATCGATTTTTCTTCCGTTTACTTCTTTCTCATTCATTCTTCACCTCTTCTCTTTCTTGTCTCTGTTTATAGATCTCTCGTTCTCTTACCCTTTAGCTCTCTCTCTTTTTCTCTTTAACTTCTGTTTTACGTTCCTTTCCTCCCCTCTGCCCTCTACTCCTCACTCGTTCTTGTACTCGCTTTCTCTCTCACTATCACTCTCTCTCTCTCTCTCTCTCTCTCTCTCTCTCTCTCTCTCTCTCTCTCTCTTTCTCTTTCTCTACAATCTTTCTCTTCCTCACCTTCGTACCGTTTTTGCTTTACGTTTCCTTTCCTATCCTCTGCACTCTCTCGCTCTCTTTTTTAACCTTTTTTTACCTTTTAGACTTTCCTCACTTCTGCTCTCTACTCCTCAGTCTTTCTCGTACTCGTTTTCTCTCTCTCTCTCTCTCTCTCTCTCTCTCTCCACTCTTTCTCTTTCTATCCTTCGTATCGTTTTTTGCTTTATGTTTCCTTTCCTACCCTCTACACACACACACACACACACACTCTCTCTCTCTCTCTCTCTCTCTCTCTCTCTCTCTCTCTCTCTCTCTCGCAAATAGATAGGAAGAGAGATAGAGAGAGAGGGTGAGGGAGACAGAGAGGAAGAGAGAGAGAGAGATTGATTGATTGATTGATTAACGATTTATTTATTAAAATACACGCAAAAGTTAGGTCTCTAGGACCTTTTTTACTCTTAACGTGCATTTGTAGACGCAACAGACATAAAATAGAAATAACAAATTATTGTAAAATCAACAATAAAGTAAATGAATAAAGTAAGAGTAAGTTGAACTTATAAGTTATATTTTTATACAGAGCATTATCGTTGAGTAACAAAATTAGATATAGATTTTTCTTGATTCTTACAAACTAGATTAGAATCTTCTAGAATTGGAACAAATTTTACTATTTAAAAATGATATAAAATACTAATAAAATAATTATTAACGTTTTACAAGTTAATGTAAAAGTATACAATAAAAAATATAATAATAAAAGTAATAAATCAAAGTATGTAAGTATATGATGTGATGTTAACTGGGTAACATTATTGTATTTTATTACATATGGTAAATGATGGTCTGTAGTATTATATTCAACATATTTATTTAATAAGCATTCTTTAAGTTTAACTTTGAATGATTTTATGCTTTTTATTTGAAATATATGTTTTGGTATTGAGTTAAAGAATTTTGAAACTTCTATTTTGAATGAATTGCTAAGTGTATTTTTTGTGTGGTTTGGTAGATAAATTAGTAATTAACTGTTTTGGTATTGTTTTGGTTACGGATATTGCGTTGAAATTTAAAATTATGAAACTTGTAGGAGGGGTTTTTAGTTTGTACGATAGTATTTTGTATAAAAAGGTTGCTACGGAATAGATTTGTAAGTCTTTAATTTTTAAAGATATATAATTTTTTTACGAGAGAGAGAGAGAGAGAGAGAGAGAGAGAGAGAGAGAGAGAGAGAGAGAAACAATGAATAGTTTTTAAATAATTGTAAATAAAATAATCTTTTGCAATGAACAAGGTGTTATGAGGTTGAAATCATTCTTTTAATATTCTAGTTTTATATTGATTGTTTGCTATGAATGTTGTGTGTCTAGTCTGTTTTTGTTTTCTTAATTACCAATTTTTTAAAATATGTCAGGTATTATTTTAGTCAAAAGACAGGTTCTTCAATATGCAAAGTTTTGTTTATGATTTTTAAACTATGCTGAGAGAAAGAAAAAACGCCAATGGTTTGTTGAGGAAGAGTGACATTTCTAGCCCAATTTTAAAGCATAGATTAAGATTTTACCGTGAAGTTTTTTCCTCCAAAAAAAGGGCAAATATTTATTTATCTGTTGAGAACTAGGTTAAACAAGTCTATTTCCCGTAGGCCCGCTTCCGTTCGTCACAGGCAGATGGTCCGGTTGCCAGCATGGTTAAGGTGATCAACATCCTATCTATTGTCGCCCTTTCCTGTTTGATTTGAAGGCTCGAATGTCCTTCCGGCAGGAGTTTACCGCTTCAGAAAAAAAAGCCCGTTCGCCTCGGTACACGGCTTTCACCTTGCCCGAGAAGACAGCTCGGATCCAAATCCTCTTCGGCTTTCCAAGTAGGCTGCACGAAGGCCGCCGACCTGACCGGATGACCGGGGCATGGCAATTTCACCAAATGGCAAGATGGGCCGATATCCGAAACGTGTCGCTTCGGGTTATTTAAATTGTAAAAGATTTTTTACTCAGAAAATCAATAATGGCTGCGTAATTTTTCAAGAAATCGACCAATGACGTAAATAAAAGTCTAGATAATTGACTGATCAGTCACACCGCTTGTTTTTAGCTGTGTTGCCATTTTCACGGACTATCGCTGAAACTGAAGCGATTTTTTCCCCATCTGCAAATCGTGCGATACGATACCAGCATTCCAGGGGAATATCCAGAACAGCACTTTTTCCCCGGATAAAAAAAGGATATCTAAATTGGATAAGAAGCCATACTGAAGACAATAATATTTAAGCTTGATCTATTCGGTGGCTGCTCTGTGATTTTTGGTCTTATCGAGTCCTTTTTTTTTTTTGTGTAACATATAAATGGGATGTGCTATATGTCGGGATTTTTTCTAGACAGATTAAAGTACATTTGGTTCAAAGTACTCACTATTTTTTAAGGATATATAAGGTACGATGAAAACACCGTGGACAGACCACGTGAGGTGAAATGAATAGAACAAGCGAGATTAGGCGAACCAAGATTAACAGTGAAAGATATTAATTCGCATGTTAATTTGAAATCATCTAGTTTTATCAATACCGTCTTTGAAATCAAGTGGGCTGTCAGGATGTGTCCAAAAAAGTCAGATGGCAATGAATCAAAGCAGGGGTGTAAGTAGGGTGAGGCAAGAAGTCGACCCATGCGATTTTGTCCATGTTGTGTGAGATTCTGGTTAGTCGTGGCTTATAAAGCCTGCTGCTTCGGGTTGATACGATTTTTTAGTTATACGTAGTCAGGATTATAAACAAGACGAGGCAAGAAACCGACTTTTCATTCCTTTCAATTTGTCCTGTGCAATGAAAGCTACAGTGCTTTATTCCTTTTGATCTAAGCAGTTAAAGTAATAAAAATAATTTAAAAAAAAAAAACTATGAAATCATATTGTTTAGAGTTGAAAAGGTCACTATTGCTGCGAGTTTGTTCTGTTGGTGTTGATTGTGGCTTATAAACTAACTTGGCTTATAACCTAATGGCAAAAACTTTACAGGTTTTTACTCGGTGTGAAGTCAAGGTTATAAGCAGGGCGAGGCAAGAATCTGTCCGTTTCATTCCTGTGAATTTGTCCGGTGTTAAGCATAATGATTTATTCTTGCTGATCAAAGCAATTAAAGTAATAGAATAATAATGAATAAACATGGCATGTATACAATGGAATCCTACTGTTAGGGTTGAATTTTCAGAATGTGACGTCAGGATATAAGCAGGGTGAGGCAAATTGCCAACGCCAAGATATTTATCTACATACATTAAAATAAAAACTTTGCAAAATTGTAAAAATCAAACGGAACTAAATTTATGGGAGGTTCGGAATAAGTCACTGTTCTACGAAAGTACCTGTCTAGTTTCATAAAAATTGACCCGGGTTTCTGTAATTAAAAATATTGAAGCGAAACTTAATGGGTGAAACCTCGCCGATTTAAATACCCGCGTCAAGCATAGATTGAAAAGTGAAATCGTTCGTTCAATTCTTCGACAATTCATTTTTTTTCTGTGACGTTTTAACTTGAACATCCTTTGGAGGCGATTAAATTTGTCCGTTATTTTCCGTACAATTAACTTAAGTTTTAATAGATACAAACGTACACTTAAAGAAACATTAAGGTAGGTTCAATGGTAGTTCTTTACCAGAAGTATACCTACCTGAATTTTATAAAAAGCTGTGACAGATGTCTTTGTCACCATGAAAATCATAATTTAACCATGGTTTGAATATTAAGATAAACGTTTATTACGTCGTTTTACCTTTGAAATCAGTCGTACCCGCACTATTAGAAAAAAACCCAGTCGAACTTAAAGAAATTTTCAACGAAGTACTTTGTGCACTCAAAGTGAAAAGTGCATTAGCCCTTGCTGGAATTGTAAGCACTTAACATTTGCCCCATAGGTCTCTAATTGAGCCCTGTTTCCTCCCACGACGGGAAATGTCCAGTTAAAGCCTTTTAAGAGGACGTGAACCATTCCTTAATGAACGTCACCTACTTAAGACATGCAGGCATAGTTCGTGTCCGATTCAAATTAATAGTCCTTAATACACCCTTACTTTAACGATGGTTTTACTTTTTTTGATTGTTTTATTACATGAAATTATCGAACAACTTCAATGGCCTTGTCAAAACATATCGGATATTCTTCAAAGCTAGAGATAAATTGAGACCTAGGATTAACCTGAAGAAACTATTCACCATTTCACTAAACATTAACTATTTGACATTTTATAAATAGTATAGCATAAGTTAGCATAGCAAGAAAATAGTGAGAGAGAAGCGAGCACGAGAAAGACAGGAGCAGCGGAGAGGAGAGGAAAGGTAAAACAGAGGTTTAAAAAGAGAAAGAGAGAGTGTAGAGGGTACGAAAGGAAACATAAAGCAAAAAACGATACGAAGTATAGAAAGAGAAAGAGTGGAGAGAGAGAGATAGTGAGAGAGAAAACGAGTACGAGAAAGACTGAGGAGTAGAGAGCAGAAGAGAGGAAAGTCTGAAAGGTAAAAAGAGGTTAAAAAAAGGTTAAAAAAGAGAGTGAGAGAGTGCAGAGGATAGGAAAGAAACGTAAAGCCAAAAACGATACGAAGGTGAGGAAGAGAAAGAGTGTAGAGAAAACGAGAGAGAGAGAGAGAGAGAGAGAGAGAGAGAGAGAGAGAGAGAGAGAGAGAGAGAGAGAGAGAGAAAGCTAGGAGAGGAAAAAAGTTAAAACAAATCGAGAAGGCGAGGTANATAGATAGATAGATAGATACAGAGAGTGTTTTATGAAGGCTCGCAGAATAGGTCTCATGGACCTCTCTTGCATCTACTGTGAGGGGAACTAAAGAGAAAAAAGAGAGAGAGAGAGAGAGAGAGAGAGAGAGAGAGAGAGAGAGAGAGAGGTGGAGTGGAGAGCATAGGAGAGGAAAAAAGTTAAAACAAATCGAGAAGGCGAGGTAAACAAAAAGAAAGATGAAAGAGAGAGAGAGATAATAATGAGTGAGGAGTAAAGGAAAGGGAAAACATTGATAAGAGATGAAAGAGAGGAGAGAAAGTAGTAAACAGAGAGAGATGAGAGTGAGTGAGAGATAATGAGTGACGAGTGGAAAGCAGAGGAAAGGAAAGGGTTTAATGAACGATTGAACATATCCAAGATCTCGACGTGAGGATATTTCGATTCAAACCACCTTCGGTGAGAGGAATAAGATTTTCGGCAATTCCGATTCGGAAACTAAAAGGAAAACTGGATCATTTGGAACAAACGTGGCCTATCCTATTTAGAGATATACCAAAAAAGGTAGCTCAATAAATACTATGTGAGCAATGCAAATGACTAATCGTCTATAAGCGAAATTCGCCTGGCAATATACAAGTTGCACTCATTGGCATAGTTTTCCCAAATTTTTATTGGGTGTAGAACCAACGATTTAGAGCTTATTTTTAAAATGCTGATCTCTTTTGGATTGTACTATCCAAGGAGGTGTTTTGTAAGCGTACTGACATTCGCTTTGCTCGTGATTGATAAACACTTTCTCTTTCGATTCTCACGATGGCAAGAGATAAAATGTCAAAATATCATCGTTGCGGCGGAACAACAGACCTGGTCAACAATTGTGACGTTCTTTTTAAAAAACGTTATCGTAAATTGCGCCTGACTAACGAACAGGAAATAAACTGATCTATTTTCCTTCATGCTAATACCGCAATAATACTCTGCCGTTATGAAAAAGAAAAAGGTTTAAAACAAACAGGATGCTTCGGCTCCGATTGTTAACTAGCTTTCTCCGGTTGAGACTTTCTCGTGTGGTACCGAAAGTAAGTAAGCAGAACCCGTGGAAAACTGAAGAATATTATGTTCCCAACTGTAAAATGAGATATCTCCAGTCGGACGTGCGGTAGGTACAATTAACACGCTCTCAATGCCGCAGTTGTGTGATTCTTTATTTACTTATCTACTTTTTTTCTTAGATTTTTCATAGTTTATCGCTTAACTACCTAGTGCTGTTGTGATGTCTAACCCACTAGAACTCTAATGAATTGAACCACTAGAACCTCAATTATACTTAAAAATATAGTTTGTTTATGTTAATTTTTTGAAATGAATGTAATTTATTAGCGTGAAAGGAAGGGGTTGCTTAACCCCGTCAGAAGATTATCGAGTACTCAAGGGTAAAGTGTGACGTCTGGAGAGTAAAAGTGAATTATGAGCAAGAATGGGTTTTGGCCCCGCCCCGAGGAATATCGAGTACTCTGGGGGAGCGAATGTGACCAGACTTCTATGTTTGTATAGGATGATGACGTATGTTTTACGTCTATTCTGTAGCTTAAAATCTGAAATACAAATGAGAAGCAAGCATTTTGGAAAATCGACCTAGTTTTAATAAAAAGTTTCTGTTTTAAGAGTTAGATGTATCGACCACTCTTGGATCTTGGTACGGTCAGGATGAAGAAACAAATTCAGTTGTGTTACTTCCATGGTTTCGACACATTTTAAGGTCATCAATCTTAAATATGTTTACAAATGGACAAAATTAAGTTTATATTAGACTATTTCAAATTTCTTTGAAGAACGAATCAATCAATATTGCCAAGAACTGTAACTCATTGACAGCTGAGACATTCTTCAAAGAAATTTGAAATCGTCTATTAAAAACTTAATTAAGTCAATTTTTAGACAGTTAAGATTGTTTTGTCCTGTCGATGACATTAAAATAGGTCGAAAGCTTAGAATAATAATTGAATTTGTCTCTTCATCCAGACATCCAAGATCCCGATATTTCGTATGAAAACAGAAAGTTAGTAATAGATCGAGACGCTGAAATGACTGTAGGCTGCTGTGAAAGGCCAGTAAAAGAAACACACAGAGAGTCGGCGTTGACCTCAGCTGCTTATCGGCCCCTAAACTTTCTACATTCTTATTATTATTATTACAAGTCTAGCGTAAGAATCGCCAAATGAGAGAATTGTGAATGTATGTCAGTAGACTGGCAGGATAATTATCTTGAAACGTCAATGGAATAAATGTGTATTTATCCGTGTTTTGGACGTTGTTTGGCATTTACTGGATATTTATTTAAACAATGACGAAATCAAAAATCTTGAGCAGCTACTCGCCCAATGACCCCACCCTGAGAACGGTTGATCTTGACTTTCATTGTAATTCACGGTCTTCTTCTCCCTTGGATAAGTATAATTTCAAGTTTTTCTTCCTTCTTCTTCGAACCGTATAATGACTGTTACGAATCCAGCCGATCCGTCTCTATTTAAAGTTCAAGTAAAGCCCGATGAGTTTTCACCTTCAGAAACCGTGTCGAACACCCCAAGGACGGAATTACGAAGTTGGGTCACGCCTTGAAAAACAGTCGTAAATAAGGACGCAAATTCCGTTTTCCCGTTAAATTACAATTGAATACTCTGAATTGAAACGGCTTATCATATAAAAATTATTCGATAAAAAATTGTCATTATTTTTTCTCTTACGCCACTGTTTATCAATTTCGATACATTTTTATGATAATTTTAACTCAATTTTTACGGTTCAATCGTGCTTAGATTTTAGAAAAAACGCATAGGCTATTTGGCGAATGATGGGAGTAGGTGTGCCAAGGTGGTTCGCCAAGTTTAATCAAGCAGAAAGAAAAATCTTAACAAGGCTGACGGGTGACCAGCTTTAACAAACGAATAGTTTCTACGGTTTGTTTACCAATCAACATAAATTTAAGCAAACATTTATGCTGTTTCTAATCCTAAATGGTAGATTTTATTTACAACTTTCTAATAAACACCATAGATAATTAAACTTATATGCATGTTTTGCACACCTAAATCACACTTTCACCATATCACTGCTGTTGTGATTTAAGCACGTGGCGTGCCGAGTTGAGTCGCCTGTCAGGTGTTCGACGTCTAACAGGTAGTCTGCTTCTGCGTTGACGTTCCCTCTAATCTCTTTAAGATGAGACGGTTTGGACGATTCAGTTGCTTTGTTGTCTCTCAACTAGTTGACTGCCATGTGAAGGCTTTTCTTGGCCGGTTTCACACCAGGCAACTTCGTATGCTTGCTCTTGTGCAAGAACAAGCAAAAAAAGGAGGAAACCCACTGGAAGAAAAGTGTGGGTAGTTGATACAAAATCAGGAAACGGGTTCTTTAAACTACTGCCATGCCACATCCTTCCAAGCTTCTCTCCTTTTAATTTTGTCTATACTCCTCACACTTTATGTACCATATCGCGGAGTTCACCATAGAAAGAGTCGCAATTACAAGTTTCAAGGTAGAACAGTCCATTGACTGGGTTTCCTCCTTTTTTGCCTCTCTTCTTGCAGAAGAGCACAATAATCCAATAGGTGCACAATAAGTGCTCCTTTGCCGCCGAGAGACAACTTACTTGAAACAACCAAACCGCCTATTCTGAAAGAGATCCACCTTTGATGGGCTAACGCTGCTTTATAGATTGCTTCCTCTTCTGTTTCCATTTGCAGGTCACGGTGGAAGTTCTTATCAAGGTGAATTGACCATGCTTTTTATTACTCCATTCTGAAATCTGGAATCTGAAGGTTGGCGGTTGGTTTTACTGGCACAGGACCAAAGCAGGATGCCATAAATCCACATAGGCTTGAGTAAAAGCTTACACTCAGTGGACAATGGAGAATTTCTACCCATCAACTAGTTCATTTTCCGTAATTTGATGGCCAGTTTTTCATTCTTTTGTTGACGTATGTTTTCCATCTCAAGCATGTACCCAATGACCAAGGTGCTTTGCCTCGTTGGCGTATGGAATTTCAACACTGTTCAACTTATGAGTCGATTAAGCATTGCTTTTCTCAACCACCATAATTGCTGTATCATTAGCATACGTTGCGTGTTTTCTTCGTTTTCTGGTTGATCGCTAGTGGAGAGCTGACGTAGGACAAGGCACATTGTCTTGCTGCACTCCAGCTTGGATCGGTTGTGTTCCGAATAGGCCTCTTCTTGATTAATTCGGAAGTGCCTGTCTGCAATGTAGAATTCGATTGAGTAGTTGGCTGTATTAGCCAGACTTTATCGAACATTTAAACCGCGAAGGAAAGAAATAAGTAAGTAATAATTAAGAGTAATAAGTTAAGAGTAAGTATGGTAATGTTTATTTCATAAACCATATTTGGCCCTGAACTATACTTGGGATAGTTAGAACAAAAACATAGACTCTTTCATCTCAGGATAAATCTAAAGAAAACAAAATGAAAAACTTCTTTACAAAATTCCAGATAAGGTTTGGACGAATTCCGGAGGTGCCACACTTAGTAAGGTTGAACAGGTTCAAGGACCCTCACCATAACTAGGGATATCCAGTCAGTGCCATCTGGGAGACCTACACAAGGGTATATTCAAAGGTGACCCTGTTTGTAGATTATGCATTGATGTGGAAAAAATTGGTCCTATCTTCGTTGATCTTCAGGAATGAGTCAGTGGCCTACTACTTATTAAAAGAAGGATCGTGTCAATTGAATTGAACTAAGGAATAGAAAAAATCCAATAAGCCAAAAGGTTGCAGTACTCGGGGAATACCAAACCATCGTTTCCTAGTATTATTCTTCTCCTAATCATAATTATCATCACCTAAGCAGGATATGGTTTATTCTCTTCGTACATGTACCAAAGGTGTGAGGTTTAGACAAAGTGATGTTTTTCAGGAAAGCAAAATATCGCAGAGAATGTAATTCCTCAAATAACTTCGTATTGTTAGTCGTACACGTGTACGAACATTCGTACTTAGAAAGACTTAAGTTTGCTAGACGACTCGATACTTAAATTTCAGGCCAGTTCAGCCATAGAAATTTAAGATAGTTCGTTTCTCTCTGTGATTCGTTTTCAAATTGTCAAAATAAGCGGTCCATTTCTGATAAGAAATACTGTCGGAGGGTGTCTCACATTTTGTTGGTGACGGTGGGAAAGTCCTACTGACGCGCTTGGACATTTCAGATTATCATCAGTGACCGATCATTAAAAAAATTGTAAATGAATCATAGAAACTTTATTTTAAGGAAAACTTTTTCAGTTTATTGCAATTTTACCGTGCAAAAATACTTATTAATTTCTGGTATATTGGATATTTTTCAAGAGAAAAAGAAGGAATTTTTAACCCATATTTTCGCCCAATTACGAGTAGTGTGTCAAAATTAGTAATAAATAAATAAAATAATTAACTAACTTCCCAAACTCTTTTAATCAGGACAAAGGTGGTTGGGTGGTTTGATAAACAAAAATAAAATATTTGTATTTTTATGAAAATTTATGTGAAAACCCATCACAGAAGTCCCTTTGCACTCTCGCTGCATCAATTTCGAAGTCCCTGCGTGACTCACGGATGAGTCAAATGTCAGCATTTTGTTGAATCACAACGTGGAGAAATTTCCGGGGAGGCAAGGCGGACCGATGACCTGAAACTGGAAGATTTGTCTCAAAGGCCGCCGGATAACGACATTACACACGAAACAATAGGTCGTGGAACAATTAGACCAATTTGAAAAAGTCGATTAAGTGCGGCTGTATTGTTAGCGAGCTTTAGAACATCACTAACAAAAAAAATCTACAATAAAAAATAGACAGTGTTCGCAATTTCATTATCTAAAGTATAGCGTTAAGATAAGATAAAGTATAAAGAATTAGTTATTAATTAAATATTTTCAAAGAGTACATGTGAAAGATTGCAAAAGACAAAATTCCCTGGAAATAATCTTTGAATTTGATGACACATTAAAAACAATCGTATTATAAACTAATTGCGCCGATAAAATGAACAATAAAAAGTTTGATTCCAAACTGGAGGATGGATTGCACAAAAACTCACACATTAAACGTGAACGATTACATTTTTTTGCAACGTGTTTAATAATAAAACCTGTCATAATGCTCTAATTGATAAATAAAGATAAATAAAAAAGAAAATGTGTGTGGGAAAGAGAGATGGAAGGGAGATGACAGTGTAATATTAAAAGAAATTAAGGGGGTAAGAGAGAGAAAAAGAGAGAGAGAGAGAGAGAAAGAGAAAGAGAAAGAGAAAGATAGGTACATATATAAAGATAGATATATAGTGTAAGTGAAAAAGAGAGAGAAATTATATTTTTTTCTCTCAAAAAGTTGAAATAACTTGAACTAAAAGTAGTTACAAAATTATTAGACAAGTTAAACTATAATAACCTAATGAAAAAACAGAAGGATAGGAAAGATAAATTAATGAAAGAGAGTGGAGAATGATATAGATGGATAGATTGATAGAGAGATGAAATAGACAGAGGGACAGAGAGAAGAATAGAGAATAAGAAATGAGAGTGAGTGAGAAGTACGTGAATGGAAAATAGAGAAAAATATGTAGGGAGAGAAGCAGATACATAGAGATAGGTACGTAGATATAAATAGATTTAGAATCAGAGAAAGAGAGAAATTATGTTTGTTGTTTTCTGAAAAATTTTAAATAACTTTAATTGAAAATAATTACAAAATGATTAGACAAATTAAACTATAATAACTTAACATCATTATTGTACATTTTACTTTCTGTGAATGTAAAATACGCGACATAAATATTTTTAAAAAAATGTCTAAAGGATGAGAAATTGTAGTAAGATTTAATAAATTTTCGTTAGTTGTAGTAGTCTGCTGTTATGAATTGGTTGTAGGGTCCGTCTAATTTCGCTGTTTGTCCTAGTAAAACTATAAAAAATAAAATAAATCGAAGGACGAAAACAAATCTATTAACATTAATTAATAACAATCTATTCTTTTTTTATAATTAATATTGGGTTTTGAAAAACATTATTTTATTTACCGATTGCAAAACATCGACTATCGACAATACTGATCGGTTGTTTCAGATTTTCCTCTCTTATTTTCTCTTTAACTAGATCAGCTAAAACATCTAACAATAAGTTGGAAATAAATTAAATAAATTTTCGGCATTTTGTTGTTCAAAAAGGGCCGTTCGCGGTCAGCGGGGCGAACTAATTACAATTGGAGCGCCGTTTCACGTCTACGGATCCATCTGAGAACGCGGAACAATGGTGAAACCGATGGGCATTAGGTGCCCGATTCACACGGGGCAATTGACAGCAAGTACGCAAGTTCGAAGCACGTGAGCTCAATTTAAAACTGAAAAATGTTGTTTTTTCTTCTTCTTCTTTTTAAATACACACAAGGCCACTATATCGGAAGGTAAACAGAACGATGGAGATATCACAACTTGTTCAGATATCGCGGCTCTTTTGCTCTAATTGACCTACAATCGGACATTTTATCCAAAAGTGAACTTTTACATCTCCCCTCTCTCCCTCAAAAATTAATTTTAACAACCATCCCTAATTTAACGATGTATGTAAACGAATGTCAACCCTTCAATGAAGTGTCATGCTGTAATCATCTAATGCAAATTGACACGTGCCCACTGAGAAGGGTTTTACATAACCGGATGCCACTCTGATCAGAAAACAACACCCACGCCTTTTATTGGAAAGTCAGTTTCTAAACAATTGAAAGCATCACTGTTCTAGTCTTGGTCCGCCCGTTTTCGCTGTGGCTTCTGACCGGTTACAGACGATACAGCTAGTTTGATCTGATTGATGCCTGCTACTGTTAACAGAAAACAAAGAATTTTTCATTAACCAAAACGCACGATTAGCTGAAGAATTTTTTATTAATAGAAAGTAAAATAACAATTTGTAATATTTTTGTCTTTTTATGAGATGGATATTTATCTTGGCGCTGTTACACTAAATCGCAAAAGATATGGGGCCGCTTATAACTTTCTGTCGCACTAGCTTGACAAGTAACGCGACTTGAAAAGCTGCATATAAATTTGTGTCGCTTGACATCCAAGATGGTTGACCAATGTTTCTAGGATTTAAAAATGATTGTTCATACGTTTTTTTCATTACTTCTTAAGATTCTCACACATGTAGCGAGATGATTGGCACCAAAGCTTATATAAATAGGTAAGCGATTAGTATAAAGAATTTTTCATTTATAGAGAGTAAAATAAAAATGTGTGGTATTTAGTGACCGTTAGCCAATGATTATTTGGAGATCGTGAGGTGCGGTGGTGTGAGTAGGTTTTAGAAAAATTGAGATTCTTTATCAAATGGGTAAACAAATTTGTTATTCCATCCTCCCAGGATGGAGGATTTTTAATTACTAAATTATTTCCACTGGTTCTTTTTTCATTTTTTATTCATCCTTTTTCTATTTTGAAGCTCGTCACATTTGTAGCCTGACAACTGGAACCAAAGTTTATACAAATCAGTAAACTAATTTCTTATGCCATCTTCCTAGGATTTTGTCTCTTTTGTTGAAAAATATTTCCCCGGTCCTTTATCTTCCTGGTCCGTTTATTGTAACTTTATATTCGTTCTATTTGTTATTTCTGAAGCTTGTCACACATGTAACAACATAACTGACTCTGAAGTTTAGAGAAATTATTAAAACAATAATTATGACATTCTTCTAGGAGCACTTTGTCTTTTACAGTCAAAAAATACGCCCCTGATTTTCCTGGCTCGTCGATTATACCTTTTACTTTTATTTGCATTATACAGGGTGAATTGCTACTCGTGCTACAAACTTCTCCAGTAGATTCTTCACCCTAAAATGAACAAAAAAGTTCATATTGTCCATGGTCCGATTCTCAACCATTTCAGAGTAATTTCGCTTTTTATCGATTTTGAAAGATATCACGTCCTGGCGTCGGAAAATCGTGATATCTTTTAATCTAAACATTTCTCTTAAAATCTATAAGCACCGTTGAAATCCCCGTTAATTTTTAGAGAGAATCAAAATCATAATTCCATTGAAATTTTTTAATTTAATTTAATGCCCATTTAGTATGTAATGCTTAAGAAGTTTACAAACAGCTAGAAGGTCAAGGAAGAAAGACCCAAACGTTTTGCCACCTTCATCTTCTTATTGAAAAATTAACGGGGATTTCAACGGTGCTTATAGATTTTAAGAGAAATGTTTAGATTAAAAGATATCACGATTTTCCGACGCCAGGACGTGATATCTTTCAAAATCGATAAAAAGCGAAATTACTCTGAAATGGTTGAGAATCGGACCATGGTCAATATGAACTTTTTTGTTCATTTTAGGGTCAAGAATCTACTGGTGAAGTTTGTAGCACGAGTAGCAAGTCACTCTCAAACATTAGCAATCCTTGAACCACCATTTTTTCTCTTTTTGTCATCAACATCTTGGTCTCACAACCACTAAATAAGAAAATGACGAGTGCGTTGGAAGCGTTATTAAATCAGGTAGTTTTCCTCAAATTTGCTGCCTTCTGAGACTAAAATTAGAAACTCTGGATTACTTTATACACTTTCCGATTTACACAATTTTCCACTCTTTTTGTAGTTCTGGCTGAAATAAAACACAAAAAATTAGCCCAAACATTTTGCCACCGTCATCTTCTTATTGAAAAATTAACGGGAATTTCAACGGTGCTATTAGATTTTCAGAGAAATGTTTAGATTAAAAGATATCACGATTTTCCGACGCCAGGACGTGATATCTTTCAAAATCGATAAAAAGCGAAATTACTCTGAAATGGTTGAGAATCGGACCATGGACAATATGAACTTTTTTGTTCATTTTAGGGTGAAGAATCTACTGGAGAAGTTTGTAGCACGAGTAGCAATTCACCCTGTATTTTTGGGTTTGTCACTTAAGTAGGATAAAGGCATCTCAGTTGTACAAAAGGGTTCAAAAATTTACGCCATTCTCCTAGGAGTAGTTTATTTATTTATATTTATTTTTTATTAAAAGATTTGCCCGTGATCTTTCAAGTTTGTCTGATATTGATTCTTGCTTTTTATGTTTTTACTTTATCAAAACTTGATCAATGTATACAAACTAGTAAATAGATTTCTTAGGCCATTCCTGCAGGAACATTTTTTTAAATAAAGAATTTGCCTGTGATCTTCCTTGCCCGACAGTTCTCCATTTTTATTCTTTAATCGTATTATTTTTTACTGTTTCTTTGGCTTTTTCTTGTTACCTAAGTAATGAGACAATTGGCAGAAAGTTAAGTTTGTGTACAAATGGGTAAGCAAATTTTTATATTCCGTAAATTATCGAGTAAAGTTTACCTTTTCAATCTAATCATAAAGTGTCGTAAATAATTTTGCTTATCTGATACAAGATTCAGATGTACAAGCCAGTTTTATTTGCAAATTAATAAAAATACAAGCCATACTTTATTTTCAGCAATTACTTTTTGGTGGGATAATTGTAATATCAGTACGTATTCGAAACTTAATTGATTTTCTATTTCCTCACTTAAAGTAGTAGACTGACAAAGTTTCTAATGTTAAAACATATTTAGCTTTATTTTTTCGTAGATATGATTATATTCCATGAAAAGTTGACCCGCCTTGATACAAAAGACTCGGAAGTCGTTTCCCCCTGCTTTTTAAAGATTACATTAAACCCTTCTGATAACTTCAGGATAACAAGTTCCCCTCAAGATAAGTTATTTAGGGAAAGCAATTAAAAATCATCTAGGCCCTACAACAAACCAGAGTTGGTGTATCTTGATGGCGGGAACATCTTGTAAAACAACAAATATTATTTATTTTTATTGCGTAATTTTTATTTTTTATTTTCGACCGGGAGCTTGTACGATGTCATTGTACTGAATCGGTGAAAAGAATAAGAGGCCAATTACAACATTTAGCCCGGGTGCTGGATTTACATAAATTCCCGATGCGCTACCCATTGTCATCCAGGCTCTTAGTATTCAAAAGACAATTTCGTCCTGAGGCATATTCCAAAAAGGTTGAGCTTCACCACAGGAAATACATACACTATTTTTTTAAGGGTAAGAAGGTTCTATATATGTGAAGTTTGGTTTCAGTGCAACAAACCTGAAGCATCGTTAAACAAGATTTTACTGACAGCTAGAACAAGCGGTCCAGAAAGTGTACACTAATGAAGAACAATTACAATCTAGCTTAATACCCACGTTTTCGGCCCACGTTTTCCCCAGCTAGGTACACCTTAATAAT
Organism: Cimex lectularius; assembly: GCF_000648675.2. Taxonomy (NCBI): domain Eukaryota; kingdom Metazoa; phylum Arthropoda; class Insecta; order Hemiptera; family Cimicidae; genus Cimex; species Cimex lectularius. The sequence continues at coordinate 194,238 of NW_019392853.1, forward strand.
TCCGATCTGCTAGTTCAGATTTCTTACTATCCACTCGCACAATGTTAATTACAGAGCAATTAGCATAGACTTAGTTTTAATTCCATACGCTTTTTCCTTTAATTTAAGACGATAGCAAAGCATTAAATGTGTAAGCCAGGCAACTTGTTTCGACAAACTCATCTGCAATTAAAAAATACAGGACTAATTAATTTTTGTAGAATGGTTTTTTGCTGAACTATGATCGATTTTGAAAGAATTGTTCGCTCTGGTAGGATCGTTCGCCTCGATTAAACAGGGATTCTCAGGCATTATTATGAAAGTTCTTAAGATCCGTTTTGTCCCAAAGTGCAAACAAAAGACGACCTGGTTCTCTTTGGACAGCTTACAGTCTTTACGACAGAGATTAAAGAGGTTGTAGAAGAACAAAAATATTTTTTTAAATGGCACCAACGTTTATATAAATGGGTAAAAACATTCTTATGTCATTATCCTAAGAACATTTTGTCTTTCGCCCCCTCGCTGGTCCGTCAATTTTAGCTTTTTTATTCTTCATTTGTATTACGTATCATATCCTTGTCATATAAGTAGCGAGGTACCAAAGTTTGCACGAATGGGCAAAGAAATTTCTTATGCTATTCTCCTAGGTGCATTTTGTCACTTTTGCATAACGAAACCTAATTTTCCTGGTCCATCAGTTCTTGTTTTACTCTTAATTCGTATTATTTTTCATTTTTCGTTGATTTGTCTCTAAATTAGCGAGAATATTGGTACCAAACCAACGTTTGTACAAATAGTAAACAAATTCGTACGCCATCCTTCTTGGAGGATTTTATCTCTTTTCTAAAGAAATTCAGCCCTGGTCTTCCTGTCCCGTCGTTTTTCGCTTTTTATGCCACCGAAGTAGCGAGAGAGACTAGCACCAAAGTTTGTACAAATTGGTTAACATATTCGTATACCATTCTTCTTGGAGCATTTTCTTTTCTAAAGAAATTCAGCCCTGAACTTCCTGTCCCGTCGTTTTTCGCTCTTTATGTCACCTAAGTAGCGAGGGAGCTTAGCACCAAAGTTTGTAAAAATTGGTTAACACATTTGTATACCATTCTTCTTGGAGCATTTTGTTTTCTAAAGAAATTCAGCCATGGTCTTCCTGTCCCGTCGTTTTTCGCTCTTTATGTCACCTAAGTAGCGAGGGAGCTTAGCACCAAAGTTTGTAAAAATTAGTTAAACATTCGTATGCCATTCTTCTTGGAGCATTTTATCTCTTTTCTAAAGAAATTCAGCTCTGGACTTCCTGTCCCGCCGTTTTTCGCTTTTTATGTCACCTAAGTAGCGAGAGAGACTAGCACCAAAGTTTGTACGAATTGGTTAACACATTCTTCTTGGAGCATTTTATCTCTTTTCTAAAGAAATTCAGCTCTGGCCTTCCTGTCCCGCCGTTTTTCGCTTTTTATGTCATCTAAGTAGCGAGAGAGACAAGCACCAAAGTTTGTACAAATTGGTTAACCCATTCGTATGCCATTCTTCTTGGAGCATTTTATCTATTTTCTAAAGAAATGCAGCCCAGGACTTCCTGTCCCGCCGTTTTTCGCTTTTTATGTCACCTAAGTAGCGAGAGAGACTAGCACCAAAGTTTGTAAAAATTGGTTAACACATTCGTATGCCATTCTTCTTGGATCATTTTATCTCTTCTACTAAATAAATAAAAGAGATTCCGCCCTGGTCTTCCTGACCCGTCGATTCTCGCTTTTTATATCACCTATGAAGGGAGGAGACTGACACCAAAGTTTGCATAAATGGGTAAATATGTCTTTACAACGGAGAACAAGGGGATTGTAGAAAGACAAAAGTATATTTAAAAAAATAAATCCTAGCTTAAATTCCTTTAAACAATTTCTCATCAGTTGTATATTGGGTGTATTTAAAAATGTATTAAATGAAACGGAATGTTGCAAAGTCGTGACCATGGTTTTCCACCCACGCAAAACAAGAAATTGACCGGAGAAAAAATAAAAATCAAGCTTTTGTCAGAAACGCATTTAGTTTTAAGCAGTCATTGGCATCCAACATTCAAACACGCCATGCTTTTTGTTCTTAACTGTCTGGCAGTGAATCGTAAATTTCAAGTTTAATTATTAATAAACAAATCCTGAAAATTTCAAAATACGTAGTTTCCATACCATTTTCCCACATTGAAAGTTTAAATTAAGTTAATTTTTCCCCCTTTTTAGAACAATAGGCACGGACCGTTACGCAAATAGAGCCATATGCTCCCGGCGAACGGTGATCTCATAACTGGAATGGATGTTGTTTTTAGTCCTTGACACTTTCCAACTTAAAAAACAAGGAAAACACTCAATTTGATTCTGAGTTTGATCGGACCTTTCTCGTTCTTATTGCCTCCTTCACGCGCCTGTCTCGTATAATCCAATTGACTCCAATGTAACCGAGTCAATTAAATTTATTCCAGTTCTGTCGAAATAATTGGAATTGATAGCAGGAGTAAATTTTTATTTTTAATTATTATTATTATTCAATCTCCACTCGCCGACGCATTTCCTGTACAACTTCCGTTACATTAGATTATTCTGAAATGCTGTGTTTTGTCACTATTGTTATTTATTTTTACAACGCTATCGGCTTCTGTATTAAACCGAATCCCACGACTTGTACCCTCCCAAAGGAAAAAGGAGTTCCGCTTGTACAGCATGGTATTGGTGACATGTGTGCCATTGGTGGGAAAAAAAGGTTGGCTTTTTAAACCTCAAACGCCTTACTTAACGATCTAAATAACACATCCGGTTGATTGCAGAATTATTTTGTCTTTAGCCTAGTTTTCACTTTTCGTTCTATTGTAAAAAAAATCAAATAATATATATTTTGGAGTTATACTTATATTTCATGAGCAGAATGGGGTAATTTTAGTTTTGTAAATTGTATCAGAACTGTACTTATAATCATTTAAATTTAGATTTGAAAATCATTAATATTTAGGCATCGAATAGGCCGAATTCATTGGTCATAAAGAGTTGGTGATCCTGGAAAGCAACTAGTAGGCAATATCAGGTCCAAAATGCGGGCTCTTTTCAGAATTAGAACCATTTGTGACCTCAAACGGCCTTACTTCATGGATTAAATGACACACATACAAAATAATAGAGTAATAATAATAGATCAATAAAAAAATAATACTGGATAATATACATATCATGAGATTTCCTCCTTTGATTGAGTAATTTAAATAAAAGTGGCATTTGTAATGGTGGGAGCGTTCTGCTCGTAGTGGGGATCTTCCTTTCTTCCTCAAATTCATGAGAGGGAATTAATATTTCTTGAATATCATGTTTAATAAATTAACCTTCTGCCATAAATTCAATCTAACCATGCTTAAATTAAAGGAAAAAAAGGCTAACAATTTCATATATGATTTTGCAAAAGTACAAAATCTGAAATAAAAGATTGTACAGGATTGGAAATTTCTACAAATCATTTCTCCCAAATTTCTTCACTTCGTTTATTTGTTTACTTATTTATAATTAGGGGCGTTTTTTAATATATTAATATAAATAAGCATACATATACACATACACATTTCATTTTGCTTTTTCAGGTGAAAGACAAAGTGGAGATAACGAATAAACTACCCCTTAAGATCACTGCAGTAGGTGATGGCATGGTAGGAAAAACATGCCTTCTCATCACATACACCACCCAACGTTTCCCAACAGAATACGTGCCTACAGTGTAAGCACACTTTTATTTATTTAGCACCACATTGATTCATTGTGCTAATTCTATTTTTCTTCCAGATTTGATAACTATGCGACTAGTATGACAGTGGATGGGCAAGAATATGATACGACACTCTGGGACACTGCTGGACAAGAAGACTATGAAAGACTGCGACCACTTACATACCCAAATGTAATTATTGTTATTCACGCCTAGGATTTTTTTTTAAATAATTAAACCCTATATTTCCCTGATTTTCTGCTGCTGCTTTTCCACCTTTTATCAGTCAATCCCAGCCACCTTCTCACATTTAATACATGTATACTCCAAATTTCCTCCCTTATTCTACAGTTCTTTGATACACTGGGAGCTTGAAAAGCTTGAAAGTCTAATGAATTGTTTTTTACATTTTATCTTCGGCTACCTAAGTCCCTGTATACCAAGTAGCGGTTCTACCCTTTCTACTGCAGCCAATATTTCCTTGGCTCCTTCCTCTATAAGATAATATATTCCCATTACTCTCCCAACATTTATGATCTCCTCACTTTTAGATCCTCTGTACATTCTTGTCAAACTCATACCAGCTGTTCTAACCTCTATCTCCAAAGCAAAGATATATTGTGTTTAACTGTATACCATCTGTACCTCCAACCTAAGGTAATTCCCTTCCTCACTCTATTTGCCAAGCCTATCCCTTTCCATGTTTAAGTCCTCTGAGCACTGAAGATTCTTAACATTTCTTTTAAATTTTATTTTAGATTTTAATTTTTATGTATTTTTGTACAGCCTTATCAGGCTTGAATCCTTGTACGTACATTGTAATTATAATTAATTATTTAAAAAGACTAAGTTCCAAAATAAAATTTATTTTTCATTTCAAAATTATTTGTAATTTTTTTTTAGACTGACTGTTTCTTGCTGTGTTTCTCCGTTGGTACTAGGGCCTCTTATGATAACATTTACAGTAAATGGTACCCCGAGTTGAAACAATTTTGCCCCAATGTGCCTATAATCATTGTTGGTAAGGATTTTAATCATTTTTCTCCAATTTCACATTAAACAATATTGTTTTACGTTTTAGCAACAAAAATTGATTTGAGGGAGACGAACGAAGATGCTTTGATGCCCGCTGATGGTAAAAAGATGAAGAAAAAAATCAAAGCTTTCAAATACATGGAATGCTCGGCGTTGAAGGTAGAAGGCCTGTCGGAGATTTTCACTGAGGCAGTCAGAGCATGTATAAAACATCCGAGAAAAAAACACAGGGGATGCCCAATTATCTAAATCTACTTTCTCTGTACGAAAGAGAAAAATATATGTTAAAAACAAGGTTTTTTTAATGATACTTTGAGAGTGAAAAATAATACTTTTTAATGAAAAGTATGCGAGTTGTAATTTTTCTATTTATTTAAGTGCCATGCATTTGTTAATATTTATACTTGTTGAAAATAAGTTATTAAAATTAAAATTCAACCCGAAGATACTTGTTCTGTATTTTTAATCTGTGTTGAATTATTTTCATTTTGCACTTTTTGAGTTTACATCGTAGCAATATTAGAAAACAATAAAGAGCATACTATCAGAGATAAATCATATGTGTGTATAAGTTTTATATAAGTTCTTATATATTTTTTCCTTTTTGTTTGTAAATTTTAATGTACATATTTCCCTTCAACTTAAGATATTCTATGTTTGTATAAACAATTGGCCTGCATCACAACCCATGTGAAATTGAAATATTTGTTATGGATAATTGCAATGGGGGATATCATATTAGTGCCAATACCAAAGAGTTTTTTTTGTATTTTATATTATTATGTTTCAAAAATAAATCTTTTTGTCACAGTTGTTTTTCTTATTTTTATTTTTTTTTGTTCTGTGTAAAGAACAAGTTTTTCAAGTATGTGTAGAGATTAGTGACCGTTAATCGATAGTTATTCAGATATCGTGAGACCGCATCTCACGATATCTGAATAACTTTTTTCAAGTATCTTTATTTTTATTTTTATATTTTATATACATGCCAAAAATATTAGATTTGAACTTTTTTTTTACCTATAAGCTAATATTTTTATCTATAAAAACTTCTTGCAGAGGAATTGCGCTTACATTAATGCTGACGCTAATAAATAATATGTAATTTCTCCGCCCCTAATTATAATTGGCTGACAAGAGAGTCTGGAATTCTCATTGGAAAAAAAGTGGGTTATCCATGGTCATGAATGCTGCAAAGGAAGGAACACTTTGTAAATTGGAAAACTCTCGGTTCTGGTGTAACTAAAAAAATGAAAAACTAACATCATGAAGTACTCAAAAATAAAGGAGGCCCCGCTGATTATTAATTTCACATATTAATTAATTTTGAAGCAATTTTTGTGATAGGCTCAACTATGTACATGAGTATATAAGCATGTGTGGATTTGAGCTTATATAAATCAGCCTAGGCACAAACATGAGATTTTGTGAAGGGCTGTTTCACATCTATGAAATTTTCAGAGGCCACATTGAACAGTGGATATAAGCATGAAAGCCAATAAATAAGGATATTTATTTAAATAAATAGAGGGAGGTAGTCTATCTACTAGCTAGGGTGGGTTTAGGTTTCTTGGATTCTATCAGGCCCTAATGCAGCATTTATAATGTACTATAGTGCTAGCTTTGTGTTACCTTTCTACTGCCTGGAACATGAAAAAGTTCTAATTTTTTCTGATAGTCTAGCAGTACAACAAGATTTACAAGACCCACCCATACTTCTAGTGGCCCTAGAAGGTTTACAAGACCCATACTCGAAAACATATATGTACTTACAAAAAATATATGAATAGTTTCATGCTAGAGTAGTAAGATAATAACATTAACCCTTTGCTGGATCCCGGCCATGTGGGAATAAAGGGAAACAAAAACGATATTGCAGCAAATTAATGTTAAATTCAATTGGAAATGAAGTTTATCAATTAGAATTCATAGATCTGAAACGATTTGTTAGAAATAAAATTAAAGATCAGTGGGAAAACAAATGCTGTAATACCACTAACAATAAGTTAAAAAATATAACTTAAAAGTGGGTAACGTAACAAAAAACTCATCAATATCTCATGTGTGAAAATCTTATGTATGTAATTTGGTGAAAGACTACCACATATTTCTTTCCAACTGTCATACCTCATAAGAAATAGATGGGGACTTGTCAGTTGTCCTAGGGAACATTCAACAAAAAGTTGGAAAAGCTTTAAACTTTTTAAACACAAATAAATATGTATAATATAATTTAATAACAATAACAAAATATATAATACAAAACAAAAAATAAATAAACAATTTGAATTAATTACACTTTTTGTCAAAGGTCTTTGTTGAGATACAAAGTACAATTAATTAAAATAATTAATACTGTCAATGATGACTACTATACACACATGAATTAATAAAATGAATAAATATTAAATCTTAAAATAAAATTATTAGGGCTTCCTTCCTGGCTGAAGGAAAACAGGATGAGTTGAGAAAAGTTCAAAATGTGGATTATGTGTTTCAGTAAGTAACAGGAAACGAAAAAATTTTTGTAGAAAAAGTTTGTAAGAATAAAATTAAAATATATTACACATGGCTCTACAAAAAAGTGGCACATTTTAAAATTTTGATATTTTTTATGTACTTGCTTTTTCAGTACTATTAATACTGATTTTTTTTTGTAATTCAGATATTTACTAAAACATTTTGTTAGTGGGAAATCTCTCTCTCTCTTAAAAAAAAAATAAATAAATAAAATAAATAAATAAAAATAAATTAAATTAAATTAAAAATTTAAAAAATAAAATCACTTTTGTATATAAACATAAAACATCATTTGTATATGTATTATCTCCTCTTGCTTTTATTACACACTCTAAATTTCTCAGAATGCTCATAATTAAGCTTTTCACCTCTTCTTGAGGAATTTCATCCCAAATCTCAACTGACATAACTTTCAGCTCAGCTAAGGCTGTCGGAGGGTTATTTTTTGTTTTACCCAACGTCCGAGTTGGTCCCAAAAGTATTCAATGGGGCTCAAATTACGAATATGGGCTGGGTGTGTTGAGATGTAAATGTTGACATCTCAAAAGTACTGCATAACACTGGTGGTAACAATTGGTCTTGCATTATCTTGCATAAACTAAAATTGCTCGCCAATAAATGGAGCAAATGGCACGACATATTCGTCAAGAATTTCTGCCACATAGATTTCTGCATTAAGTGACGGACTGTTAAAAATGTGTAACTATTTTTGCTTCCAAAGAAATTCCACTCCACATCATAACTGAACCACCTACATAAACCTCCTATGAACGACCCTCTTCCGGCAATGCTGCATTCCCTAGAGCTCTACAGCTGCTCGAAAAACTCACATCTGGTGAATGGAGAGAAAACTGGAACTCATCTTAAAACATAACATTCCTACATTACTGATCCCATCCAATGCCGGTGTCCCTTGCAAACTCTATGCGGTCCTAACAATAGTCTATTAAGTGCTGGATCATTGCTGGCCTTCTGGGATGTAGAATCATTGCTGCAAGTCTCCTTCTACTGCTTTAGCACTAATGGGCACATCCCACACAGTTCAAAGTCTTTGAAACGTTTCAGAAGCAATGGAAAAGCGATGTCTCAGAGTTTGAAATTGGATAAATCAATCATAATCTGGTCCCTTGGCTCTTGGGACCCGATCCTGGTCTACCAGTACACCTTGCAATCTCCTGGTACCACTGAATGTCCGACAACAGTCGTAAGCAAATCTAAAACTCTTGTAGCAAAATGGTGATTTTTTCTATCCTCAACGAGTGCAATGGGCAACTTGCTAGTTCATAATGGGCATTTTTTTAAATTATTTTTTTATTGTCTTATGAACTATGTATATTAGACAAACCAGACAATGTTATTATGCTTATGCGTATTGTGGGGTCAGGGAAAAGGTGAAAAAAGGGCTAGAGGCGATGGTGGAAATTGAACCCAAGCCTGATCTACGAGCCGAAAGACTATCACGCTAACCACTCAGCATTTCTGTAATCCTTTTATTTTGTACCACCAACACAATCGTGAATAACAGAATTTTTAAAGGATTAAGTGCCTTTGTTGATTGGAGATTTTAAATCAAATTATGAATTAAACAGTTTTGCCTCGCTAACGGCAACAAAAACACCTACTTTCCGTCTAATTATAATTATTAAATCATTTTAAAACTAAAAATATGGTCAAAAAATGTTCAAATTAAATAATAAAATTTCATAGTGCACCATTTTTTTGTGGAGCAGTTTATAAAGCCAGGACGTGGATTCGAACACAGGACCTATACCTTAGTGACGACCGCCCTATCACAGCGGCCACCGACGCCCCTTAATCTATTTTTTTAATTTATATAGTAAATCGGATATATTTTTTGATAATAATATATAAAAAATATAGTAAAAATGAAACATACTTGAGATTTCTTTAATGCATGCTTTTGGGCAAGTGTGATGTCTGTATGAACAGTGGTGACATGAACGGAAGGCTTGTAACTTTTATAGAAATTGGATTTTTTAATTAGATTCGTAAATAAATAATTTATTATTTTATGTATTTTTCTAAAAATATTGTTAGCCATTGTTATTTTTTTTGATTGATTAAAAAAACAAGAAAAAAAAACAAGAAGCAAACAAACAAAAGTCACATGTATCGTTTGCCGTGAACGTTGCTTTGTTTATTTGTATACTTTGCAACCTCACCCACACGACTCGTCGGCACAGGACTTTCAAGCAACGTTTCACATTTATTAGTTTAATAGCGGCGAGTCGGCTTTTCAGTGAAATTAATACAACAATCGGCGTGTCGAGATGTCCGGCCAGGTCTCACCATCCGTATCGTTGAGCACTTACAGAGACCAGCATTTTAAGGTATCACATCCGAACATATCGGGCAATTCCATCGGTTTAATTTGATTAAGTTTCAGGGCAGCAGATCAGAGCAAGAGAAGCTTTTACTTCTCTCTTCGACCATATACGTCGGCAACCTTTCTTTCTATACGACCGAGGAGCAGATCTACGAACTATTCTCGAAATGCGGTGACATCAAGAGGATCATCATGGGGTTGGACAAGTATAAAAAGACACCCTGTGGATTCTGCTTCGTAGAGTATCCTTTTAAAACTTACGGCCGAATAATCCGAGAATAATGCATATTTTCATGTTTTGACCGAAGCGTTTACCGAGAGGAAAACCGAGTCATTTGATCGTTTCTTTCTTGCGAGTGGGACTTGCATATCACCTGGCAGTTTTGAAAGTGTGTTTTCTAGAACAGTTGTGTAGTATTCCATAAAATGTGCCACAAGTATCTGTTTTGTCTCCAACTATGCACAAACAATCTGTTTTCAATTTTGTTTTATCTTGCATTTTTGCATTTATTTATTTAATTATTTTTCGGAAATCGTGAGATACAGTCTGGTGTGGCGTAGGTTTCAGAAAAACATTTTTTTTATCGTGCCAATGTTTCGATCTTTATTGAGATCATCTTCAGGACCTAGGATTTACAAACATTGTTTAAATTTAACAAATACATGTAGGATGTGGCAAAAATTGAATTTATACAATGCAAAAAAAAAAAATTAATTTTTACATTGAATCAAAGTATTTGTGACGTAGGTTTCAGAAAAACATTTTCTTTATTGTGCCAACGTTTCAATCTTTATTGAGATCATCTTCAGGGCCTGAGATTTACAAACATTGTTTACATATAACAAATACATTTAGGATGTGGAAAAAAGTGAATTTATACAATATAAATAAATATTTTTTATATTCAATCAAAGTATTTCTACTCATCAAAGTATTTGGGACGTAGCTTTTAGAAAAACATTTTCTTTATCGTGCCAACGTTTCAATCTTTATTGAGATCATCTTCAGGGCCTGGTATGAACATTGTTTACATTTAACAAATGCATATTGGATGTGGAAAAAAGTGAATTTATACAATGCAAAAAAAAAAAAAATTCAATCATAGTATTTCTATTCATCGAAGTATTTGTGATGTAGGTTTCAGAAAAACATTTTCTTTATCGTGTCAACGTTTCAATCTTTATTGAGATCATCTTCAGGGCCTGGGATTTACAAACATTGTTTAAATTTAACAAATACATGTAGGATGTGGAAAAAAGTGAATTTATACAATGCAAAAAATATTTTTTATGTTCAATCAAAGTATTTCTACTCACTCAAAGTGTTTATTTTCTGCATAAATGTGCCATTCTTGCCTGTCGAGTTGAGAGTGTCCCCAACACGACACGCAAGAATAGCACAATTACGCAGAAAACAAACACTTTAAGCCCTGAAGATGATATCAATAAAGTTTGAAACGTTGGCACGATAAAGAAAATGTTTTTCTGAAACCTACATCACACCAGGCTGCATCTCACAATTTCCAAATAATCTAATTAACGGTCACTAATCACCACACATTTATTTATGTATTTTTTACATGAACCACCAATTGGACTTTCACCCCAAAGGGTTGTCACGATTCGATGTGCTGACCTTAGTGTCACAGGATATTTGGCTACTCTTGTTGACCTTGCATCCAATAAACAATGATAACTCCAAAACTAAAAGGTTTTGGGCAAATCTGTTGATACCATTGAAAAACTATATTAAATTTCCAATTAGATGTGATCAATACTATACTTGTAAACGTTGGTGAAATAAGCGTTTTAGTAGCCAGAACTTTGAAAAATATTTATTTATTTTTTAAATTGAAAAACTAACTATTGTGATTCCGAACCAGTATTTTCAAATGTAGAAACCAGCAAATTTTGGAAAACCAACTCCATTTAATATCAGTTTTAGTGATGGTGTAATTGCTTTTTTAATTACTCTTTTCAAAGATGGAGAAATGATAACGGAAAGGAAAAAACTGTGGTTGATGGATTGGTAAGGTGGAAAGATTAATAATAATAGTATAAATAAAAACCTAAGAATGAATTTATTAAACATTTTTTAATTTTGATTCGAAATGCTCTCCACCCTCCGCAATTCACAAATGATCACGTTTTCTCATATTAGCCACTGTAACTTAAGTTTTTCAACAGCGGACAGGATCCATTGCTTTAAAATTATAACGTAGGGTTAACAAGGAATTACATAGACAACTAAAAACTTTTTGAATATTAAAACTCTCTCTTATAAAATTCAATACAAACTAAAATGTTTTATATAAACGGTAACAGTTATATAGTATTTATTATAATCCATGAATTAGGTTTGAGGACAGGTTTATTTACATGACAAGCACCTGCAAAAATAAAACAAATTTTTAAAACATGCATTGATTTTGCACTAACCCAATAGTAATAATAAAATTAATTGAATAAATATGTGATGTACACATACAGAACTATGTATAATTTAACAAAAATGTCAAAGTTAAGAATGTAAAAAAAATATTACATATTTTTCTACGTATAATAATTATTAACTGAAGGAAAAAATGTAAATTTTTGTAGTAACTAACTGTTTAAATAGTTTTATTCTTCTGAGCATCATCTTGCTCATCGTCATCTTCATCTAACTCACTAACGAGGTCAAAATCATCATCAGAATCAACAGATTCTAACATAGCACGAATTTCCTGATTGGTCATATTTTCCCAATACTTTTTTAAACTTTTATTTGCTGCATGAAGTTTCTTCTTCCTAAAAAAGAAAAGGGTGTCAAGAAAAAAACAAGAATTGATACAATCTACTTTCTAATAAAATGCTACTAAGGGATCATCTTTACTCTCCAGGTCTGAGCAGTGCTGAAAATACAGTCTCATGCACTGGGTGTTTTACCGGTTTACCAGATTGGTGGGGGACGTCAAGCAAAAGGACTACACTTACCGAAGGGATAAGTGTTCATCTTCTTTACTTCCGTCACCCCCACCTGCGACTAGTAGGTTTCAGTCAGAAAAAATATATAGTTAGATACATCTTGTCAGATTTCCTCTTTGGGTCTGCTGGGTTAATAATTTGCTTGTTTCCGATCATTGTAATTGGCCTATTCTTGCTATTTTGGCCTGTCAGACATGTTTTTACTTCTCAATCTTCAATGGTTGGTTTTGATGACTATTTTCAGAGTATAGTTGGTAGACCAGGTCGGTCGAAGATTAATAAACTACTTGTAATTTAAGTTCAAGATGAACAGCTTCAATTAGATTCAGTGATGACTGAACAAACACCACAAAGATTTACTTTATATTTGTCCTTATTGTTTATTACCAAAGATATTACCAAAGGGCTGATGCCGAAAACTGTATGAGGTACATAAATGGTACGAGGCTGGATGACAGGATTGTAAGGACAGATTGGGATGCTGGTTTTGTAGAGGGCAGACAGTACGGCAGGGGGAAAAGCGGTGGGCAGGTGAGATCTCGTATCTTCATAATTTCTCAAAAAATAAACCAATTAAAACTTTTTTCTTTCCAGGTCAGGGACGAGTATCGTAAAGATTATGACGGAGGCAGAGGCGGTTATGGAAAGAACCTGCAACAAGAGACCTCGATATCAGCTGCAGCTATTTTTGGCGGCCAGTAGAAATTAAATTTCGAGTTTTTTATATCGTTCTTTTTTTTAAATGTAATTAAGACTGTATATTGCATTGTATATTTTAATATATATTTTTTTTATATCACAACTTTGTAATAGTGTGATTATTACGCCTTTTTTATATATAAATAATTTATTTGAATCACTGTATGTGCAGTTGAATTAATTTAATCAACCTATCAAGTATAGAGTATGGAAAGGGTTAAATCTGGACACCTGAGGCTGGACGGACTTAATTCTCGGGTGTATAAAAAAATTTCTCAAGTGTAGGAACTTTCAAGTAAAATATGGAGACTCGACCTCGCAATACGTTGAAAAGCTTTGAATAGCCCTTAATAAAGTTTGCAATATTCACAGATTAGTTTGCACTATGCTTCCTGAGGACTATCTTGCCATTTTCAGCTAGATAAAAACACTCTTTATTTGATACCCTGTAAGCAGCTAATAATCAAGCTTTTGCCTGGCTTTCTTAAAAAGGTGTCTCTTCTGCTATGCTGAGTGCCTAAATGCAATTTGCTGATAGTTTATTGAGACGGTACAGAATGATCAAACTGAAGAAAAATGTTTCAAAACATTGCTGGCCCACTTTGGTTAATTCAAGGTAGAATATTGGCTGTTTTTTTGGATTAAAAAATAAAAACGAAAACCATCACTGAAGTTGGCAAGAAGGTGAAACCTGTCTGACAGACAAAAACGCCGAGTAAAATCACCACACAGACCCAAAGAGGAAATCTTACAATTCAATTTACTACTAAATTCACACATAAACATAAAATAACAAACAGATGCATGTTGAACTATATTTCATATTATTAAAAAAAAAATCATGTGACAGGGACTATATCTTAAAAAAAATGCAGTTCATACTTGCAATTCCAGCTTATTCCAGCTTGTGTTTCGATAGCGTCAGTGTTCTTATTGCATGACACGAAATATGGCAAAATTCCATTGTTCGAGTCGGCAAAAAACTGATCATGTCACTAAGGAAGATGAGAAAAAAAGGCTTTCTTCTGGTTCTTAATTCAAATTAAAAACAAAATTTATCGAACACTGTTTGGCAATGAAGAAAGAAACGGAATCGGCTGAAGATCTTAAGGCTTTCCCAAAAAAAAAGGTCAGCTTTCTAAAACATGTTACTAAATTGCTGACTGGTTCTTCCAGAACAAAAACAAAACAGAAAGAAGGTATTTTTAAGGTAGCTTTAGCTTTAGTATTAACTACTATACCTTTGAAATATTGGTAAAAATAAATCATGCTTTAAAAAGAAACTGATATAGTTAAATTTTGTCATTTTCTGCTAAAGTGCGTTCCAAGAAAAATGCATTATAACAAGTCTAATTTTCTCAACTATATAAACAAATTTATTTGTATATTAGAAGTTAAAAGTATTTTAAAAAATGGTCACTAGAGTTGTTTATTTCAGATATATCAGAAGAAGCAAATCAACTCATACAGGATCATGAGAACCCAAAACTGGTCAATATGGATATAGTAAAATCTTCCGCGAAAGAATATGATCCTGAATCCCTTTCTCTTCCAAACTCAGAACAGATTAAAGCCAAACTGATCGCCGTCGATAAATACTACGGATTTGATAAAATGCCTCAAAGTGTGAAAAAGGAGAATAAAGGTTTCGCTCAAATCAAAACTGAAAAAGAGAAAGAAAGACCGAGCTGGGGCTACATCATGGAGAGACCTTTGCTTGAGCAGTATGTCCTAATGAACAACTACATCAGAAAAGCGTCTGTCCTGGCTGAGCTGGAAAACATAGAAGAGATGGAAAAAACTGGAAAGCAAGTTGAAATTAAAGAGTATGAAACAGATACTGACATTTCACTACCCTCGGATTATGAAACTGAATTGAGACAATACAGAAAATTCAGCATGATGAAAGATTCATCAAATGATAATGCTAATTTGACTGCGAGCAGCAAACAGAAAATTTTTAAGGACAACAGGAAAACTATCATGATCGATCCCCCCAAAAGGGGATCAAAATATCGAGGCAGTTCATCTATTAAAAGTGAAAGTACCAAATCGAAAAGAGTCACTTTTGCTGATTTGATAATGCCTAAAAGAGAATCACCAGAAACAGTTGAACCAGATCTTACAAACTGTCCTTCTGATTCAGACCCACCGACTTCTTATAAATATCTACCCCCTGAATTTATCACACAGGGAAGCAGTTTCAACGAGTTGGAACATGTAACTTTATCCAAGGGAAAAAAATCACCTAAAAAATCAGACACATCTGCAATTGAAAAATTTGCCACTAAATTTGGAATTATACGTGAGAGAAGGTCGTCCCATCCAGTCTCCATTAATGAAGATGATGATGATGAATCTGATGATTCATCAGATGATAGTTTGCAAATGAGATCAACAGGCTCTTCTCTACGGTCTAACAAATTGTCACAAACATTAAATCAGTCTAAAGAGAAGCCACTGGCATTTGCAGAATCCAGTCGTGCTTCTGACAAACCATTTTCTTCAATTGAAGAAAATGATCAAAGGAATAGACCGTCTAAATTTCAACCACGTGAATATTTTAATACAAATGATTCGCAGAATCATTCAAATGATGGAAATGACATGAATTCTCCTGATGTTGAACAAAAGGAAAGTTTCCTAGAAGTACCAGAAGAATTTAGTCCCAAAAATTTTATTTCACCAATTGAAGTCCTGAGGATACAAGCTGAGGAAATGAAAAAAGAGAAAAATAAAAAAGATTATGATATAAATGATATGCTGGCAAAATCTCTTACAGGAAATAAAAAGTTCAATGTGCCATTAAAAAATTTAATAGCTGGTAAATTTGAACAAAGCAAAGGAAATAGGAGAGAAACAATGAACATGCTTTCATTACTAAAAGATTTTGGGAAATTTGAACCGATTCCATCAACGAGCAATTCACCTGATGTAAGCCTAGAAAGGAAAAATACTGAAACTCATGAAGCAAACACTCAAATAAGTCCGCCATCAAGATCTTCTGTCAACAAATCATTAGTTGAACTTCCATCAGAAGATGATAAGGTCAGTGGTGTAAAACGCCAAAAAGGAATAGAAAAATATGTTGAAGATTTAAAGTCAAACGGCTTAGATCAAATATCATTGATAAGAAAAACTCCCAGCATGGAGATTGTCGAAGCTGAAAAAAGACGAAGAATTAATAAGATCATTGAGGAGAAAAATCAAGCCTTCCAAAAGTCTTTAAGCTTGGATAGAAAAGAATTTTCAAACGAAATAATTGATGGTAGGAAAAGGAGCCAGAGTATGGATTTAGAGAGGATAAAAATGGACAATCCAGAATTAGAAGCAGGCAAGCGAAGTCAAAGTCTGGACATTCAACAACAAATAAACCTCGCTTTGAAAAATTTCAAAAGCCCTGCTTTTCAACTTGAAGAGACTGTGCCTCTTGATAAAAAAAGTAGCCAGTTGGATATAACGAAGGATTTTCAAGCAGAAGAAATTTTTTCAACAAGCGAGAGTGATGAATCAGACAGCTCTGTGGAGCGTTGGGTAGGTACCACTGATGCTAATAAAAATTTACCAAGTTATACTAAAGGGGCGAAGAATTTGAACATAGATGTGAATACAGATATTATGAAAAACCCTGACCGGACAGGGCTTTCAGTGAACAACAGAAGTTTTCCATTCAGGGAAACAGACAACAAAAGAAATTTTTCAACATTAGGCTCCAAACCTGCAGAGTTTACAAGTGAAATGGACGAAAGGAAAACCAGCATTGTTGAGAGGTCCCAGGCAATATTTGATGCAAACAGAAACGAACGTTATAGCCAGGACAGCAACAGGAAAAAATCTGAGGAAAAATATAACAAACTTATGAAACATCCTTATCTCGATCTTGTTCCAGACGAAAGGAAAAAACAATTAAGCATGCGGGGCGATGACAAAATGCACAGTTTATTTCCAGATGAATTTAACCAGGAGATGAGACACAAATTATCAGAAGACAAAAGGAGAAAGTCTCAATTTCCCAAACAATAAAATAATGTCTGTCACTTTTAAAATTGTATTTATTCTAGTTTTAATTGCCTTTCTTAAACATTTTTTTTTTTGTTTTAAATACAGAATGGGCACACAGAATTTTCATCAGAGTAGGAATATAGTTTTAAATTGAGCGTGGGACAAAGTGATGTATACTAGTTATAATACGTAATATCCAAATAATACAATAAATAAAAGTAAATAAAAACATTTAAAAAAACAAACAGCATTTTTATTTTCTAATGAAATATTGTTTTCAAAAGCATTATAAGCATAGTAGTGCAAGAATTACTTTTTACTACTCACTCACTCTCTCTCTCTCTCACTCACTACTCTCTCTCTCTCTCTCTCTCTCTCTCTCTCTCTCTCTCATTAACCTAATTGAGTATCAATCGAGAACTCAATATTCCGCCATCGGCCTTCTCATATTCACACTAATAAATACATTCACATTCAACACACTAGAGGAGACAAAAATATCAATCAATACTACATGGAATAAAACAACCCAGTTTTTTGCAAGAATCAGAACAGGGGGCTCAGATACTAGCTGCTGTGCTCAAGCACAATTCTCATATTGGGAGGAATTCCTTGTTGGACAGATTAAGCAAACTTTCTTCTGCAAGCTTGACACATACGTGGGCTTTGGTCCAAAATAAAGTGTCCGGCCGACTGATGCTACCACTTTCCTTTAATCATGTTTTTTTTGCATATTTAATGTCAGAGGGCTGGTTCACGGTGGTTAAGTCTGCCTTTTTGCTACCCTCTAGACCTGTATTTTTTCAATATGTGTTTTTTTTTTTAAATGTTTCTATTCGGCATGGTAAAAAGATGATAATTCAAAAATTGAAACATCAAAAACATATTTATTTTACAGCTTCCATGGCACATTGTATAAATACAAAATAATAATAAAATAGAATAAAGAATTGCTTGTTAGGTTAGTAAATATTCTATAAACTTTGGCATTTGTTTTCCTCTTCTTGCTAAAAATGGTATCTGCCTGTTTTTGCGTTTCTGACTGTTGGCAGCACATTCTGGAAATAATTTAATAATTTTGTAAATAATTGGTGCATTCTTAATTTAAACTTTAGTATGAATAATTTATCATTGATAAGCTTATTTCTCATTTTTTAGGTACGTAATATAGACTGTATTGATAAATTATACATGACAAAATGTAAATGAAGAATGTATAATACAACAATATAAATGTGCACAGGATCAGGTTTCATCCAACTAATTTGAACGTGTATAAGCTTCCAACTCTTGTACCGCCATAATTTACAAATGTTGTTAACTACCTTGTTCAATTTACAATGTGCAGAAAGGCAGATGGAATATCATTAAATATTTAACGAATAGTTGAAACAGCTTAGACATGAATTTAACAGTTTGTACTGCTACTTTGTAAACTAAGCGACATATAGTTTCAAAATGTATGGCAACACTTGCAGAAAACATTGGAGTAAGTTTTCCAAGTAGAAATTTATTAAAAGGATTTTTTTTAAATTATCTCACCTTTTCAACAATACAAGGAAAGAAGTATCAGTCTAATTCTTATAGCTTACAGTAGTTACATATTCTGGAAAAAGAAAAGAAAAAACATTAAAGTTAAACTACAATTTGCCTTAAAAAAAAGTGATCCATCATAATAATTTGTAAGGGAGTCATAAATTAATAACGCTCCCCCTTCTAATACCTTGATTAGAGGACTCAGTCTTATTTCGGGGCAGTAGACCGCTAAACCTCTGTAAAATGTTATTAAAGTCAAGGTTATTGTATTCTGGAACATTATTAAAGGGGTAAAATAATAAAGTTTAATGAGGCTGCTACCTTGCGCTGAAGACTGTTTAGTCGTCTCGACGGGTTCATTCTCACCTAGAGACAGAAGAAAATGACGGTTTACAAATTGACAACAGAATTGATAAACAATATGTCAATATTGAACGAGTAAAGATTTATTTAAATATCAGATATATGACAGAAGTAAATTGAAAAAAAAATTACCCCGAGGAATAGTACTCTGGGGTAGTATGTAATTTATTAGTGTGAATGAAGGGGCTCATCCCTGAGGAATATTGAGTACTTGAAATATTGAATGAACTGTGGTGGGTGAATTAAATTGAGTTTAGAGCACGACGCATATATGGACTTAACCTAAGTTTATAAAGGAATGCCGAGTACTTAGTGTGTGAATGTAATTTATTAGCATGAATTGACAGGCTTATCTCCAATTACCTGAGAAATATTTATAACCCTGGGGTAGTGTATGAATCCTATTTATTAGTATGAATACAACGGCTCACCCCCAATTACCCCAAGATATTATCAAGTGCTCTGGGGTTTAAATGTGGGAATGTAATTTATTAGCGTGAATGAAGAGGGTTCATCTCCAATAACCCCGAGTCATGTCGAGTACTCTGGGGTAGTGGTATGAAAGTAACTTATGAGCGTGAATGAAGGGGCTCATCCCTTATTACCCCGAGAAATATCGAATCCTCTGGGGTATTGTATGAATGTAATTTATTAACATTAATGGACGGGCTTATCTCCAATTATCCGAGAAATATCTATAACACTATGGTTATGAACCTTATTTATTAGTATGAATATAAGGGGTTATCCACAATTACAACGAGGTATATCAAGTGCTCTGGGGTAGTGTGAATAAATTGTAGTGTGTGAATATAATTTATTAGCGTGAATGAAGGGCTTATCTCCAATAACCCCCAAGGAATATCGAATACTCTGGCGTAGTAAGTGAACATAATTCACTAGCGTGAATGAAGGGGTTCATCTTATAACTCCGAGGAGTATTAAGTACTCTGGGGTATGTAAAGGTTAACCAGACTGTCATGAAAGTAAAATTTTCGGAACAATTTCATCAAATAACTTCGATTAATAGGACGTTCTGGATGTAGCTGAGTGAATGCGATTCAGCCTGGTCCACAAATACCAATATAAAGAAATTAATGTTTGTCAAACAAACCATAAATAAAAATTGATTGATGATCTTTGAAGATTTAGAATAATAAAAAAAAAATATTAAAATGTTTTTAATGCAAAGTTAACACATTTTAAAAACCTTGACAATAAAATTTCTTCGACTTGCTGTGCAAACCATAAAAATGTCTCGTATATTAGAAGGGAAAGGAAAAGTGGATCGAAATTTACACCAGGCTGAATCGGGCTTTAATACACCGGGGCGTCCTTTAATGAATGTTCGAGGAAATTATTATGAAAAAAAAATTGTTTTGTATCACGAGCAAGTAAATCACTATCAATTTAAATAATAAATTGGTGATTGGAAGAAGTCGGAGAAGTTTTCTTTTATCTGGTAAACGGTTTTCAGAAAAAGTTTTTGGCAAATAACTTGAGAATGGTTGCTCCAAATTAAAGAAAATCACACAGTTGAATTCAGCGTCACTAAACCTTTCAAAAATGTACATTGATGAAATACCTAGCCATTTGAAATAGTTAAATTCATATCCGTATCCCGTTATTCTGGAGAGTTAGATAAAAACTGTTTGGGTCTGAGAAACTGGAAAAAAAATAAAAATTCACGTGTTTCAGTATTTTTCACAAAAACTCCTCAATAAAAACATAGCGGGGTGCAAATAAATTTACCCTGTTAAAATCATAGCGGGCGAAGAACAAAGCAGTTGCAAGGTAGAATTACAAAAATAAATCCCCGGTCTCTTAATTTTCTGCCGCTTAACGAGTCTACCACTGAAGAGTCGGTCGAGAAACAAAAGTTTCTGTGAATGGAAAATAACATTTGCTCATGGTACGTCGAGCAGTACCTCGTTTACGAATAAGCCTAATTGTTAAAACAGATAATCAACACAGCGCAAACAGAGTGGTTTTAATTAGCTCAAACGTTCGGCAAGAAAAAAATCAGTTATTTTCGTTCACATTTGTCAGCTCGAACCTTACGTAAAACAATACGTAATTCAATGTTCAAAAAATTATATCAAATTTCTATTTATAACAAAGGGTAGAAAGAGAAATCAGTCGAATGAACTGTACCAGAAAAAACTGCGATATTTTTTAAGTCTGCTTATCACATATAAAATTTGCCAATGGAATGATTCCGTATGACCTAAGAGAACGTTAAAGTACACGCAAGTTCAGAAGGTTGGTAAACCATTGTCATTCTTAAAAAAAAAGGTTGACCCACTTAGGTCTCTCGGCTTTATACTACTGTATAAAAACGAATTTCTTAACGGTGTTAAGCTGTCGCAAAACAAGCGCAAAGAATGCAAACCATACTGATCACAACATGATGAAATTCTGCAGAAGTCGCCAAGGGGAGGAGGTGCAAACAGCCTTGGACCTCGGACAAGGATACCTCGCGAGGCATTCCGCAAGCCTCCTGTCGCATTCGCAAAGCCTCTCTCCGCAAGAGTAACGCCTGCCTGAAAAAAAACAAAAACGAGGGTTTACATACTAAAAGAAAAGAAAAAAAAATCGCCGGCGTATTACCATTCGACGACCTCCCGCAGAGTGGCCTATGGTTGATGCACGTCCAGTAATATGGCACGAAGTATTCGAGAAACATGGGGCAGTTGGCTGCGTTGTAGCATGCGTCGTGCATTTTGCAACAACTGCAACAGTTGGACGGGACTTATTGGCTATTGAATGTGAGATTACGATTTTTGTCTCACCTGTCTATCGGGTCTTTGGGGTAGCCGGAGCCTAAAAAGCCGCAATAGCAGCCGTAGCCTTTGTAAGACAATGGGTTACAGCCTGTCGCACAGCTTACGACGTTGTAAAGGTTTACAACACTTCTCTTTCCCCTAGGGGAGAAAAAAAGAAGTGGATTAGGTGAAACTATTTGACAACGTTAATTCTACAAGCGTTAAAATTTAAGGAATTACATAAAATAGCAGGAAAGAACGACAACCCAAATAAATGCATCGGTACTATTCTGACAACCTCTAAATTGATATCGTTTTGTTCAAAACTTATACGTTAGCAGATGAAATAATATAAATTCTGGGCATTGCGCACCCTTTAAGAGCTTTTAAATTTTTAATATTAGTATAAACCTAATCATTACGCCAGTTGTGATAAGAATATTTGCAAAGGGTTCATTAATTTATTATATTTGATAGGTATTTAATATAAATACAATTTGTTCGGTTCAACAATTGGTCAATAATTGTACCGATAAGATAATTTCATTCGCTAGAAAGTATTTGTATAATTTGGTGGTTTTTAAAACAAAGAAGTTCAATTTTAGCCCTCCACGGTTTCCAGAGATACTTGTAGGCAAAGTTTTGACTACTGATTAGATCAAAAATACAGCCAAGTTTATACCAGATTTTTGTGTCAAATTAAGGATGTATTAGGAAATTGTATTCACAGGAAAGAAATTCTATTTAGCGCTACTTGCCGTTTCTCTTTATTATACCCTCTCTTTCTCACTCACTCTCTCTCTCTCTCTCTCTCTCTCTCTCTCTCTCTCTCTCTCTCTCTCTCTCCATCCCTCCCTCCCTCCCTCCCTCCCTCCCGTTCTCTTCTACGTATACACATAAATATATACCCTCTACTGTTCACACTCTCTCTCTTTTTCCCCTTCCTCTTCTTCCTTATAAAAATTAAAAACAGACAGACGGACCCAGGTATAGAAGACTGCATACAGAACTTCTTGAACCTAGAGATAAATGTAGATCTATAATACCAGCACAAATAAACAAATTTACGAACGAACAAGTAAACACACACACACACACACACACACACTCTCTCTCTCAATCTATTTTTCACCTGATCTTCCCTCTCTCTCTCTCTCACTGTCTCTCTTATCCACTCTTACTCTCTCTCCTTTCTCTGAATATTTTCTCGCATCTCTCTCTCTCTCTCTCTCTCTCTAAATCGTCCTTCTTTTTCTCTACCACTCCCACTAACGATAAGGCAATGATGCACAGAACTTATTAAAAATTGAAATTTATGCAGTTGACAATTTATTTCTAACACTAAATTGAATGAATGTAATGAAAATTACATTTTAACCTACAGAAATTATCACACACTACAGACAGTAATGAGTAAAGTATTTTTATTGTTTAATTATATTATATTTTTAAGAACAGCATAAATATGGCAAACTATTGTATTAATGAATCATGTTCAGTATGGAATTCATGATTTTGGTTGATATGTGGCGATGCTTAAAATGGCAGGCAGAGCGTATGCAGTCAATTGTACATCAAGTGGTCATAAGTTACGCGTAAAGTAAAACAGTAACTTTCACCATGACAGAGTACAGCCACCGTATCAACTTTCTAGACGTTATCGCTTTAATCTATAACATAAGACTTATAACACATCTAAAAAAAAGCTCAGAAAATGGCCAGACCCCAATTCAAACAAGTGAATTGGACGTTGGAAAATTGGAGATAAGTTCTCTTCACAGATAAGAGAGAGTTGGTCTCAAATATTCAGATGGGCGTAATTCACATGTAGACGCCCAGGAGAAAGGTACGACCCATGCTGTGTGGTTCTTCCGGTGGCATTACATTGTGGGTCGTTGATGTTCTGGGGTGGCACTTTCTTGGCCCGCACCGAATTGTGTGTTGTGCAAGGAAGATATCTAATTTTAAAGACGTACTGGGGGGCATCGGTGGCCGCAACGGTTTAGGCGTTGACACGGCGCTCATCATTGTAAGGTGACGGTCCCGGGTTCGAATCCAGCGGCCCTGCATTCCAACCCGACATACTTACAAATGGGCTTTTTTTTCAAAAACACCGGCACCCTGAGGGTTTATATGACCTCTGCTGTTGCGAACCCTCGTAAAATAAATAAATAAATAAAGAGGTACTTATAACACATAACTAAAGGACATGAAGTTCCATTTGCCCCACATTGGTTAAAGTTTCATACTAATGCAGGACAATGCCAGGCCCAATAGAGCATGTATTGTGGATGACTATCTTAATGAGGTTGGAATTGAGTGCTTGATATATCTAGCTCGCAGTCCAAATTTGAACCCAGTCAAATACATTTGGGACCAACTTAAGCGACAAGTACGACGGTGAAACCCACTTTCTAACACCCTAGAAGAGTTGGAAACTCTGAAATTTGAATTTGAATATAAAGGGAATTTTACATCGAACAATACTCTATTGTTTAGAAATGTTTGGTGTTTAGTGACCGTTAGCCAATGATTATTACTCTATTGTTTCATTTTACAGATATTTAAGATAAGTTAAAATTTAGAAAATAGTGAGATTCTTTTATCTGATCACATCACAAATGACCCAAGGCGTTAAGTCCGTTAATATAAGATTTTTTTTATCGTACTATCTTTTTCATATCGTCAAAATATCTATAAAAATTGAATTTTACGATTCATCATGTTTGTTCGGTCGGAAGTTCCCATTCGTTGTGTCGAGTTTCCGTTTTCCAAGAAGAGACGAGTGTTTTAAGTGCTATGTTGAACCTGTGAGTCGAAATTCGTGCGATTAGATTTATTTTTGTCCGTACACTCTCGAGTATTGACACGCTTTCATCTCGACGACGTTTCAACCGTGGAAACTGTCTTGGCAGAGGAAAAAAATTAAGCGCCGCACGACAGGACGATTATAAAATCGTCGGTAGAAAATAGATACACCGCTTGAAAAAAATTACCAACCAATACAAAACATATTCATGCCCTTTGATAAAAACTTGAACTGTAAGAATCATTCTTTCAGGTTTCATGGTTTTTGACCGTTATCAAGGCAAATGTAAAATTTCTCAAGTCAATAAAAAAATCGGGTGTAGGATTTGCTATTTGCAACTGCTATCATTGCGGTTGGAAAATTTTTTAAGCCCTTAAACCCTCGCGTCTTTAAACATTTTCTTTAATTAGTACATACTTTAATAGTGATTGTTTAACCTCTCATACACATTTTATATCTCTTTCTCGTGCTCTTCTCTCCCTCTCCCTCTTACTTTTTATATTACACTCCTTGCTCTTCTTTCTTTCTCTTCCTCTTCTTTCTTTCTCTCACTCTCACTTTTTATATCTTTTTCTCTCCCCCTCTCACTTATTTTTTTTCTCGCTCCTCTTCATTCTTTCTCGTCCGTCTCTCTCCCTCTCTCACTTGTCACTCACTCTCTCTCTCTCTCTCTCGCTCGTCCCCCTCTATCAATTTTTGTATTTCTTTCTCTTGATTTCTCTCTCTCTCTCTCTCTCTCTATTACTTTTTATATCTTTTTCTCTTTATCTTCTCTCCCTCTCTCACTTTTATCTCTCTCTCTATCTATCTATCTATCTATCCATCTTTCTCGCTCGTCTCTCTCTCCCTCTCTCAATTTTTTCTTTCTCTTGTTTTTTCTCTCCCTCTCTCTATTACTTTTTATATCTCTTTCTCTTGTTTTTCTTTCCCTCTCTCACTTTTATCTCTCTCTCTCTCTCTCTCTCTCTCTCTCTCACTCTCACTCTTTTCTTTCTCCAACTCTCCCCCTCTTACCCTCCCCATATACACTTACATATGCAAACAACTATATGAACGGCCTAATGATGAAAAACAAACAAACTTGCGTATGCAAGCAAACAAATTAACAAACAAAATACCCACAAATGAAGAACTAACAAACGAATGAATGCACACAAACAAATATCTGCGATCCATCAACGTCATATTAGATGTTTTAAGTACTTATTACGCTCTTTACGTAAACTCTTTGTTTTTCAAATGCAATGCACAATTCCCTAGTTTTCGTGGTCCGCTTGACCAATTAATATCTTTCAATTAATTAAGGTTTTTAGATCGAAGTCACGATAGCTCAAGTGGTAGAGCAGCGGTGTATCTAGCCGAAGGTCGTGGGTTCGAATCGCGCTCGTGACACTGACTTTTTTATCTCAACTAAAAGCCTTAATTAATTGAATGATATTAATTGGTCAAGCGGACCACGAAAACTAGGAAATTTAATAAGTTAAATAAAGTATATCTTCACTAAAGCTCTCCGTGGCCATTTCATTTGTCGCCGAGAATCAAATAGATTACACGACATTTGAAAAATGGCAAAAAGGAGGGAAAACTCAAATCAAAGGTGGGGTTGAGATGGGAAGTTAGTGTCCGAGTGGATCGAAGTCACGATAGCTGAAGTGGTAGAGCAGCGGTATCTAGCCGAAGATCGTGGGTTCGAATCCCTCTTGTGACACTGACATTTTTGTCTCAACTAAAAACTTTAATTAATTGCAATGCATTTTTTTTTCCCAGAAACTAGACTTTATTAAGCGAACATTCGGATTTGAGTGAATGAAATTGGTCAAAAGTTGTAAAGGCTTTTGAAGGAGAAAAACTAAATTTTATTGACTTAACTTTAGTCGCTTAATCTTCTTATTAATTTCTTTGTTTTATTTAATTTTTATTTAAGAATTTTCCCCTATATCCTACATCTAGTTTTAAGTTTTTAAATATTTTTCGCTAACAGAATAAAATAGATGAAACTTAGAATAGATGGGTTTTGGTCTGCGAGTCAGTGAACTCATGCTGAAGGCATAAGCATACTGGACTTTTTCGGTACGCCTTCACTCGCGGGTTGTTGAATTACTCTACTCAGCGCATTGTAGTACCGTAGACAAAATGGAGGTTCAATGCAATAATAATTTTAAACAAAATGTATCATTATTATCCAATAATCTTTAAGGTGGAAAATTAATATTCTAAAATCCAGGAATTTCGATTCAATGGCGGAAATCATAGTAGAACATTACGGTTCATCAGATTTTAAGAAAATCCCACTTTAAATGAAAATACGTGAAAAAATCGTCCATTTTTCTAAATCACGTATCAATTTGCGTGACAGGCCGCACTTGCCAGTTCATTAATCTCGCGCCAACAGGTGCTTACCTCAGGAACTGTAAATTGATTGATCTTTCTTACCGTGCCTGACCCACGTCCTTCAGTTCCGCCGAAGCGCCGAACGGGTCGTTACTACGGCTCAGGAACACTTGGATATCCGTCGAGTTCAGCCTCCGGTACTTAACTGAAACTGAAAATAAAAAAATACTGTTACATATTTGTATAAAGTAGAATATTTGTCTCTATTGGACTGGTCGCCCTTGTTTCTATCAACCTGTAATTAAAAACTAAAGATTATTAAGCTATATTTATGCGATTCGGACTTCCTTCCCTGCCATAATTCATCTCACACAACTTATAAAAGAAGTAGAATCTAGGAAAACGATTATTCTCACAGGGTCAAAATTTAAAAATATCCGATTGCCTTGAAAGGAAGAGATATCCTAGAAATACCTCCCTACCTTTGTAGGCGAGACTCTTTTGTCTGTCCTTTCAACAATATGTACAACTTACGTCTATAATGACAATCTGTACTGAATAAAGGCGAATGAAACAGTATTTACTCTATATCTCCAGGAAGTTTTTTTCACGGATTTGACGTTTTATAGTCGAGCTGGATTGGATTTATTCATGCCGTCTCAGATGTGACAAATCACTGACAGTCCTTAATTGCGAGGCGGTTGTCCTTTTGTCGACTTTCACTGCCTTTTCGTAAACCGCTCTAGCATCTTCTAAACTGTCAGGGATTTTTTAGGAAAAAATACACAACAAAAGATGTGAAGCCTTGTCTAAAGTTCATGGTGATCCTCGTACGATAGGTGCGTTTCACTTCCGATCTTCACTGGATGTCTAATGATCTGCAAGCAGCGAGGAACAGGAAAGAATTTAGCCTAAAAATATTATTAAACCTTACGAATTTCATACATTGTTTGTCTCTTAAATTATTTAATAGATTTTATTGACTTGTACTTTCTATTTTTCTCTCGGCCTCAAAAGTTGATATCTTTTCCTTAAGTAAAAACAAGCGAAACGGAACATTTTACCTAAATTTTCTCGTCCACCACCTCACATGAAGTCAAACGGCCCGGGAACGGCCAAATTATATTTGCACGATTCACGATTGGTTCGAAACTTTTTTTAGTCCAGTTGAACCTCTTGGGTACGTGAATGTCATATCCGCGATCCATCCTTAATGGTTACGTCTGTCAGACGCAAGTTTCGCCATCATCAGTGATAGCCTCGTGTGCTATTTTGTCAGTCCTGACATGCGTCTGTTATATGATTGGAGACGATGTTACCTCACACGCCATTTGATAGTGCCGTTTTTTTTATGTTGTCTGCATTTCAACAAAATAGTTCTCCGATGAAAGTTTCTTCTCATTGTTGGCGATGTTCTTCAAAATACTCTTAGATTCGTGTCCGTATGTAATTGAAATCCTCACATCCTCCTCATCCTCCTGTTGGCACTCTCAACACGACACACAAGAATGACACATCTACACAGAAAACAAACGCTTTGAGCCCTGAAGATGACCTCAATAAAGATCGAAACGTTGGCACGATAAGGAAAATGTTTTTCTAAAACCTACTTCACACCAGACCGCATCTCACGATCTCCAAATAATCATTATAGAAAAAGTTACCCATTGGCAGCCGCTCTGGATTAATAAAATGATATTAATCATTCAAGAGGTCTTTTATCCATATTTTTTTTTCAGTCGATTACGTTGTAACTGTGGGGAATCGAGTAATCGTATTTGTGTGTTAATGTGATTTTGTAATTTACTATTAAAACGTAATATGTTTTGATAGATGAAAAAACTGTTGGCATGTGAAAAACTCTATATAGTGTGTTATTGTTTACGTAAAAAGGGGCAGAAACAATTAGTCTTAAAATTTCGGATTGAAAAACTTTGTAATCTTTGAATATTGGAGTATTTGGCCGATCCATAAGCTTGGCACCCCGTACATCCAAATAGGTTTCAGTAAGTGTATGCCGAAATGTAATGGTAATTTTGACTGTCGGTTGAGTAGGTAATAAAGCATTTTAAATTGATTGTTGAGTGTCTGTTTTTTTAATCGTGTGTGTGGATTCCAAGTTACTTTTCTATCAAATGTAAGTCCTAAATAATTAACTTTGTCGAATTGATGAACAGGTTCATTGCATAAGTATGCTAGGACGGCGGAGTGTAAAGGTGATATGTTGTGACTTGAGGGGTTAAACTTTATTTTCCAAAGATTGCTCCATTTTTCAATTGTTGATATGTGGTTTTGTAACATAAGTGAAGCTTGTGTAGAAGAAGGATGACTAGTTAATGTTTTCTCATTTTGTAGAGATTTGAGATTAATGGTCACTCCTTGATTGTCTGATCTTAGGAGGATTGTCTTTTTAAGATTTTCTGTGGCACAAGCATTGATAGAATGAATTCAGCTTGAAAGGCCGAGGTTTATTTCTCTAATGAGTTTGATTACTCATATTTCAGGGTTTCCTTCACTGCTTTTGGAGCATGTATACGATATAATTTGATTTCCTACTGATTTCTTCCACTACTTCTTCTTCTTCTTCTTCTTCTTCTTCTTCTTCTTCTTCTTTATAACCTGTTAAATCTTAAAGGGATGTTCAAAAAATGTTTTCGGGGAGCACATTCCGGTGTCGCTAGTTCTATGTGTCTGATTATATTTATTATTGCTGTATGTTCGAAACTTTTAGTCCCCATTAAATTTATTTATTTTTTAATTTTTTTGGGCCTGTACCTTTTTATTGTGTTTATTTTCACTGGTTTCTCCGTTGACGTGTACATATCATAAGCTAAAAATCCTGAACACAAATAAGAAATTTCCCAATTGAGGAGTTTCAAAGTGAATTGAAAACGAAAAGGGTTTAAGTTAGTATCCTTGCTTTATCATTTTGTCTGATTAGGAGGAAAACACTTTTGAAAAATTTATACAATTCTGTTTAACTATTAAAAAAACGCCTGCATGTTTGGTACCTAGCTGTTTAGAACAAGCGTTGAGAAAATCGGCAGAAAATCATGCATGCCTAATTATTTATTGATTACATACTGTCTTATTTATTATTGGATGGATTTTTTTACCGATCAAATGGCTTTCTTAAAGTTTTGCTGTTTTCTTCATCAAGAATAAATGTAAAATTACTTTAATAATCAACCTCTTTTCCTACCAACTTAAGTATTAGTCTTAATTAAGACCACGCTAAATAAGACGGTACTTTTTAACCAGCCGATCGATAAGTACACGACGCAAAATGTCAAACAAAGGCAAAAGCCCCTCTAAAAATATCTACGGATGAATGATGGAGCGAAGTCTTTTATTGTTCCTTTAGGATGGAAATATGTATTTTTCGCAAAATCATTTACGTTTACATTGTTCTTACTTGCTATTGAGCGGAAGGATGTGAAGTGAGAGCCCTAACTGCTGTCAACGTATACTGGGCGGTCATGCCTCATGATCCTTCCTTAATGTTTCGAACGGTTGAAACGATGAGAGAAAGTCTCGCATAGTCGCGTTAAAATTCAATTAACAAATAAAATTCGAATGAAAAAAAAATTCCCAAAAATTAAGTTCACTTTAGTAATGTAAGGTCACGATGACATAAGATTACAAGAAATTGTTTCCCCGCTTTCACCCCAGTCGTGATCCTTGATTCTTCGCTTCTTCTACTTCATCACACGTGATTTTCAATTTTGGGCGTTATGATTTCACGATAAAAGGAAATCTTTCTTTTCACAAACCGCCTCCGGTTCAAATCGACGTAATATGTTTTTGAGGAAAAGCTTCCGTTTTTTTTGTGGAATCGAATCGAACTTTAGTGAATCAAAGTTGACCTGTAGAGATTTGGACGTTTCCTCGTTGCCCGTCACGGTTCTTTGCCGGAAAAGAACGATGAATAATCCCGCATCTGGAACCGGTTCCATAAATCGTTTCCTCCTCCATCTGGGTCAGGTTCAATCAAAGGTCACTGTCGCTTTCCTTTGCCAACGCTCTCATTATCTTCTCACCATTATCCTGTTTGTCATTAATGATGTCTGTATTGACCAGCCGGTCTGAGAAAATTGATCATTTATCATCAGTGAATTTGCTCACGGAAGCTGCCACGGATTTTTAAAACATACTATACAAATTAAAGAACCATAATGTTACTTTCGAAAATATTTCGACTTTCCCTTATTCAGAAAAGATCATACGTAAGATTTCTGTAGTTTATAGCAATACCTTCTCATTAACAAAAAATTGAAAACTCCACTTATAGAAAACGTAATAATTCTTCATATTCTTTCATCTTTATTATTATTAATTAAATTTTTTACAATATTTTTAGGACCAGTTTTTTACCAGTTTGATTTTGAAGATTGTTGAAGGTCTAATTATTATCCTGTTTTACATTTTATCAAATTATTACAAATACAATGGGAAATTAAGGTAATTTACATATATTTTGAAGGGAATTTTAAAGTTTAAAGAGGGCCTACATTTTCAATCATACCGCCAAATAATATTAAATTATTTATCTACTTAGAAATCAAAGACGTTTTTAGCAGACTCGTAATACAAAAAAATGCACATTTCTACTTAATAATAATAACTTTTCTATGATTCAGAAAAAACAAAGGAAAGCTAGAAAAAGCACAAACAGGCTACAAAAACAAATATATTTGATGGGGATTACGTTTCGGGTAAGAAACGGATAAATAAAAATGAATTTGAACCTCATTCAGTATTTATGTCAGTTCAGTGGACACCCTGTATATAAAAATTTAACGTTTTTATGTTATAATAGACCGTAGCTAACGTAAAGATTTACACATCCACATCTAAGAAAATCTACATATCCACCCCAAATCTACGTTTATGTAGGTGATTTTTTTTTTACATTTTGTAATTTTTCTTTGTCTTTTTTGAAGATGTTAAGGTTCAATAAAACGTTATTAGGTATAAATGAGGCAGTAATATTAGACATTTTAGGTTGTAAATCTTTGATAGACGATTACTGTATAATCTTTTCAAAACCTGTGCTGTATTTTGAAGGAAGAAGGCGTTAAAACTATAATAAAAATGTAAATGAGGTTGTTTTAAAAATTTTAATAACAGTCGCTGGCCAAGTCCTCCCAAATTAAAAAAAGCCCGCGGACGATCTCGGTTGATGGCTCTGCACAAAAATATAAGAAAGGAAAAATAGTTTCCGACGTTTTTTTCAATTTAAGACCGATCTTCATTAGTTCATCACAGAAGATGAAAGGGCCCGGCTTGCGTCATTTGTTTGCGGCCGAATGGGACAATTACACTTGGGCCGGATCGTTTTCACGGGAGGGCGACACTTTGTCCAGAATCAAATAAGAGTTGCTCAAGAAGGGCGAGACAATAGTTTTAGAAATTTCCATGGTTGTGTGGTCAGAATTGCAAAATAGGCCTTAACGATCCGTTAGTCGCAGCCGAAAAAACGAAACAAAAATCTAATCATGCGAAGCGGTGCAATTGTGATTTTTTGGTCGTGTCTTATACATTTGTATTGATGCAAAAAGGCCGAGTTGTAAGTTATTTTACAGCATTCCTTTCGTAAGTACGTGGACGTTTGTTTTTATACTCTTCCTTATTGAAATAATGATATATATTTATTTCAGCTGTCCTCATGTCCTCTCCTTGTCGAAATGTCCATGATTCAATAATAACAATATTTATTTTGAAATTACAACATTAACTATTTCTAGGTTCAGGAAGGTTTTTCCTTTAAAACCCGTAATCTGTGATCACATTAACTTAAGGATGAACATTTTGTTTATCAAATTATTCAGCTCTCGTTGGTGCACAAGTCATAATCATAATGTATGTCGAAATACTGGCTATACTTTCATTATGCATAATTTTTCATTATGCAGAAGTCAAGCTTAGCCTATTTTGAAAAGATATCTTATATTCTTAAAGTTTTATTTACTTGAACCTTATTATAATGTATTCGACCAAGCAGGAAATGCATTAGGTAATTATGACTCTAATATGTAATTCATAAAAAAGTTTTTAATTTTTTTTGTACTTAAGTGAAATTTTTTGTCGAGGAAAAGGTTGTTCATTTCTGGTAGAGCATTTTTTCTTGGCAATGAAGGTAAAATTTATTTTATTGATCAGCTGAACGTCAAGGCATTTAATCCTGGTTGACCATGTGATGACCTCGTTACATGCCCTCACTTAATGAGGACTACATATGGAAAACAAAATATCTTCTGTTTGCTGCTATTTTGCTTAGTTCTTCACTTGTTGAAGTTTTTAAAACATTCGTCTTTAGACATGGCAACAATTCGCTGTTATCTGCAAACAGTGTACAGTCCGATGACGATTTGGTGCCTTTAATGTCGTTTTAATGATATTAAATAGTGTAAGACCCCCTGAGGAACACCCGGTCAAATGTTCCCTAGTAATGGTTGAACTCCTAGCACCTGGACATAAACAGCCTAAACAACAGCCTTTTAGCAAACTTTTAGGTCAACTCGTTGGGTCCCAGTCCTCAGCATAAATATTGTGAATTCGGTGGTCTTTCAATACTGAAATCGTAATTAGTTGATAGAAATGATAAATGGTGGAGTGAGTGTGTTGTTCAATGTTTTTAAAAAGATAGTTCCTACTCACAATTAGTTTAAAAAGAACGTAATTGGTTTGTCTCAGTACATTCTTTTCAACTCCTTAGTGTTGATTTGATGTCTTTCATGTCGATTTTAAGAAGTTAAATAGTGTAGGGATAGAGCAAGACCCAGCACGAAACCTTGAGGAACACCTGGTCTAATGCTCCCAAAGTATGATTGATCTAGAAACCTGGATAAAAACAGTCTAAATAGCAACCGTTTTCCCAAATCGTCGCGTCCACATTTTCTCAGCATTGTTCGAATTGCCTCCGCTAAATTATTTTGATTTCGCCATCAGCCTGTACTGCGTAGTCTTTCTTAGCTCCCTTGTTGATTTGATGACGTTAATGCCATTTAAAAAAATATTAAATAGAGTATGATCCAGCACAGAGCCCAGAGGAACACCTGATATATTCCTTCCTAAGATTGACGAACGTCCTAGTTCCTACACATAAAATGTTCTGCCTGAACACGTATGGTGAGTGTGATAATATTCAGGAAAACCCAGTAGGCCAAGTTTACATGTATGAAATCTTTGCGTCATTTAGAATCAAATATCTTTTCACTGCCAACTAATAACATTTCAATGTATTATGTTAGCTAAAATTATGGCTGACCTTATCAAGTACTCTGACAAGCTTCATGCTGGTGGAATGATTTTGTCTGAAATCAAATTGATTGGACATATTAATGTTATTTTCTGGAAGAGTGGTGAGCTTGATGAACTTCTACAACCTGTTTTTCTTTTCCTTTATTTTATTTAATTTTCCATCTCCGGTCTTCATGGTTACCTTGGCTAAAATAAAACTCTTTTTATATTAAAGTAATAAAACATACTTAAAGTGAACAAAAAATGATCGCGCAATGCATAGCTGTAAAAGAAATTTAAATAAAATAAAGAAAACGAAAAACAAGTTGTAGAAGTTCAGCATCCAAACCACTTCCAGAAAAGAAAAAAAGAAAAAACAACCAAATAGTAAGGAAAGAAGAAACATGATAATAATGTTATGCTCAGTTACTGCGATAAATTTTTCAGTAATTGAAAAGGTTACTAAAATGGGATAGGCCGGTAATTTAAAGATAAATTACTATCCTATCTAGGTACTGGGAGTGGGATATCTTAGCAGGTTTCAGGTAACAGGAAAGTATGACATCATAAGTTAATTAGGCCAGATAGGTAAAGAAATGCTTAAGTTGTTTTAATAAAGCTTATTTACTATCTATTTTACTTCTTTTGCTGACGTTAAGGCACAGTCATTTTTCATATAGTCGTAGCATGTATGAGTTTTTCTTTTCGTCAGGCACCAATAGCCTACAGGCATGAAATGGATCAATTAATTAGAAGAACTTCAGGCAGACGACGTGATTCCAAAATTTCAAATCAAAATATCCGATAGAGCAGACTGGGGGAAAAGGAGCTGTGGAAAGAGCTATCTGTGGGAATAAATCTAGGACAAGAATTCTTATACGCCACTGTCCTTCAAGAGTAGGCTTTTGAACTCTGCCTCAGAGAGATCAAAGATAGGGTGTTACCAACAGTTAAAGGCAATTACCTCATCGGTTATAAAGTACAGAGTCTTTGGAATTGCATCAAGGCCCTGTCAGACATTCAGGACATCAACAGAATTACTCTATGTTGAGGTCAAGAAAAGTTTAATGAAAACACCTTTCGGCCCTGAACCTTTCTCCGCCCAAAATTGCCATATCCGTCATGAATTGATTAAGAATAAGTCCTCGGTTTAAAGGGATTATATTTCAGGTCAGAGGCAAGCGAAAAAATCATTTATAGACCATCGCAGAACTAAACCTATGGTGTGTAAGGAATAAAAAGACAGTAGGACTGCTAACTTGATTCTGGCGTATGTATAGAAGCAGAGCAGCAAAAACAAGCCTGTGCAGATATTGCCCAGAAGAATAAGAAACAACGGAACATGTCCTCAATTGGTGGAAAGGTCTATGAAGGCTGAGAAAAACCCGAGGATTGAAGGAGACCCGCAGCAGTTTTTAAAAAAGCGTTGGGATCTGATAAGAAAGATAAGAGCTCTTGATAGTACAGTTAGTCGCAGTGCATAAGGTAAAGAGGCTGGTCTTTGGCACTGCTCAAAATTCCTCTCCCAACAAAGCCTTTAAATTACTTCGAATGCGCAAGTTTTTGATTTCACTCCAATCCGAGTATATTTCAAACGTGTCCTGATGGTCTACTTCATGGTCTTCTAATAACTAAACGATAATTCCCATTTGTGCTGTATGTATCCGTTCTTTAGCGGATAAATTTTGCATTCCACATTGTATTCTGAAAAAATATGTTGTGCCAATAGCAATGCGGTATGATAAGAAATAGTTCTAAACCTTTTTCTAATACGAAGTGCTACTTTTCTTTGAACACGTAATTTATTTATATTTTATTTGAATTTTGAAAGGAAGAGCCCATACAGGAGTCACGAAACAGAAATGCACTTTTTTATATTACTTCTAAAACTCCACGTTCAACGCCCCATTAAATTTTTGCGAAGCATATTTGTTAACTTTAAAGCCTTTTCGCCCGTATTTCGAATATATGGATGTCACACGTGTATCATCTGTCAAATCAGACGTCATGTGTTTGTGTTTCTCTCTTTCTCTATCTACAAATCTCTCTTTCACTCTCACACCCTCTCGACAAGATTAATACAACTGTATAAAACCGGGTATAAAGTAGAAAACCAATAATAATCGTTATAAATATCCTAAGAGCAACATATAAACGGCTAGGGGTGGTTGAATTACATAAATATACAAATATTTACTTAAATAGGATGAATATAGAAGAAATTACTGTGAAAGTAAAATCTATGTGTGTTTCTGAGGAAACATTATTTGCATATTACTTCAGACTACAATTAGACTAAAAATGGCAGAACCAAAAATTATAAAATAAAAACATTAATGAAAATTGAAATTATCTGACTCCCTTAAATTGGGTGATAAGTTTTGATTCCTATATTTTGAATGTTACTACAATATCTTATTTTCTCGTGTTTACCAATGTGACGCAAAAATGTCAGAAGAGACTGACAATAAATAATCTATTTTAAGCGAGAAGAAAACTATTTCTGTGTGCCAAATGTGTACTTGATTTATAAATTATATAAATAGTTCAATATTTTCTTTCAAGAATTGCTTTTTATTTATGTTTACTGATCCTATTAAACAAATTCAAGGATTCTTTTTCTTAACAAGACCGAGAATACGCGTTAAATCATACAGGCTGTGAGTTTACATAACTGCGAATTACGGTTACAAGACATGGGAAAAAGAAAGAAAGTGAAACCGGTGGGATCTCGAGCTTTGGCATTTGACTTTGGATCTTTTTTCTGCCAACCTGCTAATTAATATGATCAAATTATTTTAAAAAAGACGTACAAATTTCATCACTCAACTCCTCTTCAAGGGTAACAACTAACTTTCAAATTTTATCCAATCATCCAACGGACCATCTGCATAGAGTCGTAAATCCATAGGAGGATCTGGAGAGAAAGCTCCTTGATAATCTCATCTGTTGGATTTTTACTAAATTAAGTTTTGTTTTATTCAATGTTTATATATAAAGGGAAACGTGAGATTACCGATTTTTATGAAACCTTTTTTGAGTGATACTAGTCGAATTCGTTTTAAGCATTCTTTAAACCTTTTGAATACGAATTTTCAACACAATAAAAAAATTAAATTCATTTGGCTGGATTTGCCGGGAAACCTTTTTTTCCGCATTCTGACCAATGTTTACTTTAAAGTGTCGTAACTCTTCTGGATTTTTTTTTAAATGTATTATTTAGCTTATTTTATATTTAGGTTTTTTTTATTGTATAAGATCCAACATCACAAGTCTTATACCAAAATCGTTTAACATTTATATTATTATAAATGAGAAAAACAGGGAGGGAGGAAATCAACAGGAACACCTCCAACGTTTTATTTTATACTTCCAATTCTAATTTATTTACGTAGGCAAAATGTATGCCATTATGCGAAGATTATAAAGTTATAAAGCCCTGTAAGGTGTCCTGTAGATTCGTAGAGTCGTATCAAAGTTATTACTAATTTTGTAATTTAAAAAAAAAATCGGATTATGAGACCGTCGTCGTGGGTTCGATTCACACCGTAGCCTTTTTTTCACGAAACCCTCCAAAAAAATCGGAGCATTTGCAAAGTTAAACATTTGCAATAAACACTTTATTTTGATATTCATAAAAATTTGTATTCAGTTTTTTTGAAGTGCGAAAAACAACAATTTTTCCTCTTATATTACTTGAAACATATTTTCGTTTTTGTAACTTTTTATTTTTTTAATCTCATTTAGTAAAAACCTGCATGTAATTTTCTGATCCTATGTACAAAAACAAATCAACTAACACCTAATAACTCCGACATACATGCACAATAAAAGCGGAAATCATATTTACAAAAATACAAATAATAATATTGTGTAAATATTTTACTTCTCCTAGGGCTTATTGGCAAGAATTTTGTGACATACATATTTCCAATAATTTACAACCTACCTAGTTTCACCAAAAAAAAGTCAATTCTGTGATCACATGTCCTCCCCTTGTAAGTCCTTAAATAAAAAACAAAGGGTTAACTGCTGAAATTTGTTCTTATTTGTATTACATGTAGGAATTTTGGAATACAGGTTCGCCAAATAACACTGGCATTGGAGGAAAGGATTTACGAGATATCTGATTACTTTAATCATGAGTGTATTTCCAATACATTATAGGAATCCTCGGGGCCGCTGGATTTCACCCTGGACCTTTACCTCACAGGGATATGTCGCCGTGTCAATGCCTCAAACTTTGCGGCCACCGACGCACCTAGATCCAATTTTAAGAAATGTGAACTCTTGTCCGAAGAATCAGGCAGTTGAGCAACTTGGACGTTTGGACATAAAACAACAAAAATAGAAAACAAACCACATTAATTGATACCTAATATCATTTCTCTTTTGTTCCTTTTGCCCGGAATATTTTATTTATTGGTAGGAAC
Organism: Cimex lectularius; assembly: GCF_000648675.2. Taxonomy (NCBI): domain Eukaryota; kingdom Metazoa; phylum Arthropoda; class Insecta; order Hemiptera; family Cimicidae; genus Cimex; species Cimex lectularius. Next base: position 232,998 of record NW_019392853.1, read on the forward strand.
TGAAAATTCAAAAGGGGATTTAAAAACACAACGTTCTAAAATAACTTCCGAAATGAATAAAAGGGCGATCGGCCAAGTCTGCTTAAAAAGTTAAATTAGGTTAAAACTTGAGCGGAATTAGAGAAAAGCAATAGAAACCGTGGTTAAAAGCCGGGGGCGGGGAGATGGAAATATTGTTTCTTGTGAACAATGCTCCGATCCGTTGTAAATACAAGACTTTTTTAAATTAATATTGACAAAATAAAAACAATTATGAAAACCTTTGGTCTCGTTAGTTTTCTCCCTTCGCAAAAAATAACTGGAGAAAATTATATAGTAGAAGTTATAATAGTAATTGGATAACACTCATATATTACAGGATGACGTAGTATTACTTTCGACTGGAGTATTCCCAATATTATTTCTAAAATAATTTTTGTCACTTTAACCTCGTGTCCTTAAAAATTATTTAAAATAATTAGCATGGAATTCTGATAATAAGAAGGCATGCCATGGCCAGTTGTAATGTAAAATATCACTCAAAAGTCAAATTTCGTACTATATTATTCACGTGTAGAAATATCTACAGTGTATATTCAAAATAGAAATGGGCCATAAATGCTTCCCTGAGGAACACCTGCCCTAATGCGTATATAAGGTGAGAATTGTCCCTGACGGACTGAGCAAAATCGAACCGCCAGATATGATCTCAGAATGAGATGGTACATTTAAGGGAGAGATTTTTTCAGTTTCCAAAGCAAGCCCGGACTCGTTCGAAAATTGCCGTTCTAAATCAAGAAAGGCACACAAGCAATAAGCATAACGAAAAGCGCACATAAAAATTTTATTTTGCGTAAAAGTGTCTGTCCTCCGGTGAGTGTAAATGGAACTCATTGCCTACCACTGATATATTTATATATTTATGGAGAAACTACTGTCTTGGAATCTACACACAAGGCTGAAAAGACAAGAAACAACGACGTTATAAATTACTAAAAGGACTGCTTGACCACGATGAATATTGTACATTGAAAACTAGTTACAATTAATTAAGGTTTTTAGTAAAAAGTCAATGGCACGAGCGGGATTCGAACCCACGATCTTCGGCTAGATACGCCGTTGCTCTACCACTTGAGGTATCGTGACCTTGATCCACTCGGACACCAACCTCCTATCTCAACCCCACCTTTTGAGTTTTCCCTCCTTTTTGCCATTTTTCAAATGCCGTGTAATCTGATTGGATTCTCGACGACAAATGAAATGGCCACGGAGAGCTTTAGTGAAGAATACTTTACTTTCAATCATTAAATTCACTAATTTCGTGGTCCGCTTGACCAATTAATATATTACAATTAATTAAGGTTTTTAGTTGAGATAAAAAGTCAGTGGCACGAGCGGGATTCGAGCCAAGAATCTTATATTATATTTATTTAATACATTATACATTATATTTGTAGTTGTAAATATCAAATAAATGTAATAAAAATTGTAATTCAATATATTCTTCACTTATTTTTTCTTCTTGTCCATATTGTCCATATACATCATTTTTTGTATGATTTCAGTAAATTTTTATTTTTTATTGCATAACTGGCTTTTAAACATGATTGATTTACTGTTTCGCTATTAATCGACCCTCTCGATATAAAAATACAGGATTACTTTTTTTTGCGTCATTAAACATACGTCGCTACAAATTAAACGGCACGAGATTGATGGGACCATTGTAATATTTACAAGCCCCGAAAGCTGCAAAGTCACTTTTCCCTCGTAAATATTACCGTAGACGGTTTTTTGTAAGATGTTTTTCATGCACTTCAGCACATGTAATATACACGTAATAATAATAGCATTGCAATATTTTATGGTCAAAATAACCACCTTACATGTCAGGCTTGCATTTTCATAGAAGTGGTTTTAGAATTTTTCTTTTTTTTTATTGATTTTTATATATACAATATATACAACATATTGAGTTTCTATTGTATTTTCTTATTGTTGTATTTTTATATATACAACAATAAGAATAGTAAAAATGCTGTAAGAACAAAACTGATAAGAAAAAAATGTGAGGAAAACTCTCCTTGTGGTGACGAAGAAGAATAATATTTACACTTCACTTTTTCAATTTTCTTCGTCATTGAATGGGAAATCACGCTGTCATCGACAGGAGGATTATCTGGGATGGCAGTGGAACTGAGCTGACGGAGGCATGGGGATGTGTGGAATGGGATTTTTGTTACAGGTTTTCTCTACTTCTGAAACAAAAGGAACATCAAAGGTGAGATTTGATATATATAAAATGGAGATTAACAATTGACTGGAATCTTTGGACGCGTTGGGAGTTGGAATACTGTGTTGAACTCCAGAGTTCGATACCACAAGTCCGCAAGGTCTGAGATTCATGTATTTCACCAATGTTTTGTGCTTAAGTGCACGTTTGAATTGTCTGTCGAGTAATGTGATAACAGGTTAACGTCGGTTTAAAGGTCGATGCAGGGGGCATTGGTGGCCACAACGGTTTAGGCGTTGACACGGCGCTCATCACTCAAAGGTAAAGGTCCCGGCAGGGCCGCTGCATTCGAACCAGACCTACTTATAAACGGGATTTTTTTCAAAACCACCGGCACCTCTGCTGTTGCGAACCCTCGTGAAATTCACACACATCAGTGACAGCTCTCATTCCCAGCCACTGTGATTATTCAAGGCTCTCTATTCACCCTGGTCAGTGTTTAGTCCGTGCCTTGCAGTGGACCTGAGTAGCCAAAATGGCAATGTTTTCAGATGAAGAACTTTAGATTATCGCACTGATTTTGGATGAAGACTCGGAACCACAAGCGGAAAACGGAAGTGGGTCAATCAAACATGGAACTAGAGAGGGTATTTGCTACACTTTACAAGAATAAATGGACAATGGAGCAAAATTTACTTGCAGGATAACATAAGACTTAAACTTTGCAATACATTAAAAAAATAATTACGTTACTTCCCATGTGAATTCGAGGTGTGAAAGTTGAACCCTCAAAATTTACATTTACGGAACGGGACGACAGATGCATTTCGTGTACGAGAAATATCACTGATTATTTCAATTCTGATGCTGGATCTCTCCCGTGGTTATCAAATACCCAACAACCTAAAAACAAGTTCTAATTGTAGTTCATAATTTATTATACTCTGTTGTTATTCAAAATGTAAACACTAGTGAAATATACACGTACTTTATTCATCATCTGTTTTCATTTCTGCTCCTATTTTCATCTAGAGAATATTCTTGAAATCCGAGTCCATATATTTTGAACTTGCCTGATCAAACAACACAGAATCATTTCGCGCCAGCTCAATTAGTTTTTCGTCATTCTTGTTGGACGGCCGTGAAAAAAGCAAAATATCTTCAACAAGAAATCAGACGATCCGGTGACAGCGGCAGCACTGTTGGCACGGCCGCGGTCGCGCGCCGGGCGAGTGTGAACAAAGCCATTAAATTTCCAAGAAGAATATTTTCAAACCCGCCGGTGGTACAAAATGCCGGTCACGACACTGTCACGTCACTGATGTTTGTGAACCGACCTTTATTCGTTCCGGTTTAGCCTTTTGTACAGATTCCAAGTAAGTCGTTTGTCCAGGTTATATATCAAGTACGAATGTATTCGACAGGGGGTACTGACATCCCGTTAACAGCTGATAAGTCTGAGTGTGAAGTTAATTGACTTTTCTTTGCATTTATTTTAATATTGAATTTTATTTCTAGAAACATTTTGTTTTTTGTCACGTTCAGTTTTGTACCAAAGTGTCTTTTTTATTTACTCTGTATTACTTTCAATAGATTTTAACAGTTGTTTCAAAATCTTAATGACTAATTTTTTTAAACCATTTGTAATCGAAAAATCAATTTTTTAGCTATTAAACTTTAATTTTACACTGTTGATAATTGACCTAGGAGAAATTCAGTACACGCGTTTAAAGCTCATTTGTAGGGGTAACTTATCTGAAAGCACCATTATTTGTCAGTATTCACAAGGCCAAGAAAATCTTACTTAAACTTTAATTAAGATTTACAGATAAGTTGCCTCCACTAATGAGTTTTAAACACATGTACTTAATTTTCAAAGGTCAGTTATCACCAATGTAAAAGTGAGGTTTAATAAAAAGTTGATTTGTTGGTTACAAACGTTTAAAAAACAATTAGTCATTTAAGATTTTGAAATTTAATTAAATTAATACAACGTTAAAAAAAGGATCTTGGTTCAAAATTGAACATAAGATTTTTTTTATTACAATTATTTGTAATTTTCAACTACAAATATTGTATTAAGTAAATATTTGCTATGTATAATGAATTAGCGTTTTAGACACTTGTGGGAGAAGTTGCCCAGTGACAACACTCCTTCACACTGAAACCCTATCATTCAGCTCTCATTGAGAAGGTCTCGGGGCCATTCTCGCTTCATTCAAGTGGAAAGTGATAAGGGTTGTACTAGTAGATGCTCAGTTATTGATACAATTTTGTATAGCGGGTTTTGATAAGGTCATGTACAAAATGGGTCGATATAAATAGTGTGATTTAAAACATATGAAGAAGCATTTATAATTTGAAGGAGAATTTTAGATTAAATTGATTGGAGACGTTGGGAATTGGAATCCTTGGTTATGCCCGCACTTCACAACCGTGCGCCCAAAGAGGTCTTATCAGTATCTCGTAAATTAAAATCTAATTTTTAAGTAGTCTTTTTAATAATTTATAACGACGATTTGTGTCTTGTCTTTTCAATATTGCGTGGGAGTATTTCAGTGGTTTAACCATAAGAAGTCCAAGATAACGCACAAGTCAGAGGTAGGCATGGGGTTCCATTTTTACTCACCGGAGGACAAAGTAACTCATACACAGGGAAAAATTTACCTGTAAGCTTTTCGTTGAACAAACAAAAAACAAAAATGAATTTATTTGCTCTATAGTGAATTATTCTGAAGAAAAAAAATTAAATGGTAATGTCGAAAAAAGTAAAGCCTGCTCTCAGTAAGCTTAACTTGTGCTTGTGAGTTCACAAATAGTTATATGTATTACAAAAATAAACAGAAACCAGATTAATACAGATTAGAGAAAAAAATTCACTTTATTTGACTATTGTCGTTTTATGCAATTTTTTAAATAATTATTTTATTTATAAAAATTTCTGTTTTTTAATTATATATGTTTTTAAAGAAATTTAACATAAGAAGAAAAGGAATTTATATCAATTTTGTTTTGATGTGTGAATCCTAATGCGGAAGTGTTTACCACAGGAACATTAAATTTTGTTAACGCGTTTGTTCTTGTAGTGTAATTGATAGGTAAAAGTTTTAACACTTTAATATCAATGTAGAGTTGTTTTGTGTTGTTCCTTCTTACTATGTTTATTTAGTAATATTTAATATTTTTATTATAGAATTTGGAGCAATTGTATAAAATTGTAGATTTTGTGGTACCTCACAAAATCAAGTCCCATATTTTATCAAAGATTGTGCTAATACTAAATAGGAACACTCGCTCTAATTCGTACATAAGGTGCAAATTCAGTTACCTGATGGACTCGGAAAAATCATTGGGTAAGATCATTACGTGACATAAGAAAAAACAAAATGCTTGAGAGCAGTAAAATCGGTCAGGAAACGATATGAGGCTTGCATTCTTTAAGAAGGTGGATATTTTGAATGTTTAATTAAATTTTTTAAAGCTTTTTCTTCCACAAGGGTTGAAGCAATCTGAAAAGTGAAATATCTCGAATATAATTGAGTATCATACTTTAGAAAATAGGGACTTTTTAGTCTATTTTGACATCTAGGAAAACTTCCTGAATTATTAACATCTGTTCAAGGGTATACATGTTATGTGGTGATTAACACTCTCAACACGACACGCAAGAATGGCACAATTACACAGAAAACAAACACTTTGAGTGAGTAGAAATACTTTGATTGAATATAAAAAATATATTTTGCATTATATAAATTCCCTTTTTCCACATCCTACATGTATTTGTTAAATTTAAACAATGTTTGTAAATCCTAGGCCCTGTAGATGATCTCAATAAAGATCGAAACGTTGGCCCGATAAAGAAAATGTTTTTCTGAAACCTACATCACACCAGACCGCATCTCACGATTTCTGAATAATCAAGGTATACACGATATACATACCATATATATACATGTTTTGCAACCAAGCACTTTATTTTATTTTACTTGCGATATATTTCCTTTTCCTTTAATTTGTTCCGTAGTGCTCGTTAACTTTAAACAAGTTGGGTAAACTTAGCTTCTGTTCCTAGGGGGGCATAGCCAAACCGATCCAACTTCAGGAAATGACAAAAATGACCCTTGTTTTTTCTTTTCTCTGCGAAATACCTCAGAAAATCGTATTTCTGAACGATCGGGCCGGGCTAACAGCCATGATCTATAAAGAACCGACTTAACTAGTTCTTTAGAAAGTGATTACCACTTTCGTTTTCCCAAAGGAAGTAGTGGATACTTTTCTTTCCCAGTTCTCTTTTCTATGTGTTATTTTAGTATTGAATTGTTTATTGCAAAATTGTTCTTTTTATAAAACAATGCTCTCAAGGAGAGGACTTGCTCTGAGTACTTCTATTGAGTCCATCGTTTGAAGGTTGTTTGATGAGATCGTAAAATTGTAAAAAATAAATTTATTAGTATTATTACATGATTGAAACCTTGGGTTCATAGATGAGTTTTTTTTCTTCCTTGAAAAAAGTTTCTATCCTCAATGACATGTGCGGATAAATTGCACGGACGCATCCTTGACGGTTTATTTCGATTCGAAAGAAATGTTAAATGTTTCCCAGGACGAGCCTTCATCGTTCCGGGTAAGAGTCCGTGGCCGATTGTTCGCCTGCCAGGGAGATTTTTATCAGGAGGATTCTATTTTTTAAATTTCAATAACCTAAGGAAATCCGTCGGCTTGTTAAAATTGTGTTTTAAGACAAAGTTTAACAATTTTATTACGGCATGTTCACTTAATCCAGCCATATTAAATTTTCACTACTCTATTTAGAATCTTGGAATTTTTTTTATATTTTTTGTTTTGTTTTATCTGTTTAGTCCCACTATTTATTCCATTCCTAAGTCATGTGTCTCCAAATCAGAACGAACATTTTTTAACAAAAGTATAATATTTTCGAACGAAATTGAAAATTGTATATTTTAAATGCAATATTTTCAATATATACAAAATACAACAATATACAAAAACAGAAGAATTCATAAGTGAAAAAAGTTTCTTAGTCCATGCCATAACATATAGCTGCAGTAGCATGTTCTTAGGAAAAACAAATATAAAAGTAAAAAGCAGATTAAATCAAGCCAAAAGCAGAAAAAACAACCAATAATTAAAAAACATGTAATAGAATTTTTTTTACTTTAAAATTTTTTTAAATTGTAAACGTTGAGGAAAAAGTCTATAGTTTATTTACGAAAACAACCACACTAGACTATTATGGCTTGAAAAAGTGTACATTAACATTATTGAAAATAAGCTTCAAGCAGATAAAACTAATATTTGAATCCAATATGAAAATGTCATCAATAATTGGAAAAGAGAAAATTCGAAGTATGACGTCTAATATGAGTCAAACATATAGACAACATCCATAATCTGAATATAACCGATCTCCCATATCTAAGCAAGCACTTTAGTTTAAACGTGTAGTTATTATACAATAAGAAATACAAATTAATAAATAATAACAATAAAAGAGGGACGGAAGCGGCCGAGTGGTTAGGGTGTCCGACTAGTATTGCCACGCTAGCGATTCTGGGTTCAAATCCCGGCAGAGCCCATGGCTTTTTAATTGATTAGAACATGAAAAAATGTGTTGTAAAGTGGTTTGACCCCACATCCGCAACATCCAACGGGTAATTGGACGTTTATCTTCCTGCATGATAGGAATTGCTTTACTTTTAATTTTTTTAAAACTTTAATAACAACGATTATTCAGAAATCGTGGGATGCGGTCTGGTGTGATGTAAGTTTCAGAAAAACATTTTCCTTATCGTGCCAACGTTTCGATCTTTATTGAGATCATTTTTAGGGCCTGGGATTTACATTTGAAGGATTGAATATAAAAATATATATTTTGCATTGTATAAATTCACTTTTTTCCACATCCTACTTGTATTTGTTAAATTTAAACAATGTTTGTAAATCCCAGGCGCTGAAGATGATCTCAATAAAGATCGAAATGTTGGCACGATAAAGAAAATGTTTTTCTGAAACCTACATCACACCAGACCGCATCTCACGATTTCTGAATAATCATCGACTAACGGTCACTAATCACCGTTTTAATTAATTTAATAACAACAACAAAAATCTAACAATAATTGCATAAAAACTGAATATCGAAGAGGAAATGAAGCCGGTCAAAGCTTTTAAAGCTCAACAGTAAGAATAAATGTTTATGTCGTATGAGTTCAATAGCTATAATCATACACTGGGGAATAACCAACGCCATCAAAAGGAAAATTAGAATAGCTTAATTTGGTTTGGAAAAAGCATACTTTCGCTTCAGAATAGTTTAGTGTGGGCACAGTTTTATTTACATAGTACCATTTTCTTTGAAAATATTGTAATTTGGATTGGAAATGGTTTAGCATAGTCTAGGAAAGGAAATTTTGTTTTGGAAAAGTAGGAAGTGTCTGAGATCTTGTCTGATTTAACATTTTGCTACAAAGACTTCGTAAGCAAAAAAGAATCGTTTACAGCTTAAAATAGTAACGATCAAATTGTAAGAAATGAGTTGGAGGAAATTGTAGGATCGACAAAGCAGATCAAGGTTTAAGTAATGAACGCAAATTTCAACTGGTAAGAGTACCACTTTGGACGACCACACGCACGAAAGCACCGACGATTTAGCTTTTTCATGGGTGGAGCTTTGGCCGTTCAAGGAAACGTAACGAGCATTACGACCTTTACCTAATTGAAATTTAATTCAAACCTCTTTACATGTGGCTATTATTTTAGGAATCAGATTCCTTTAGACCCAAGGGCAATGTGGCATACTCTTAAACTCGAAGGGCGTTGACGTGATAAACTTTCTAACAAGAGATTCTTCTTTCCCTGACTTAAATTTTTACACAAAAGTAAAGTTTTTAAAAACTAAATATCTTCAAACCTCGCAAGCAATAGGACAGTCTCAAAAACAAGAAATTTAACAATTAAGCTAATATACTTTTTTCTGACCCTTCCTGGATCTTAAATCTTTTGTAAGCTTTTCAACCCTTTCTCAATTGAATTTTTTTTTAAGAAACTAGCATTGTAAAAAAATAAATTTTTTAATACGATATCAGTCAGAAAATTTAAATAGCAAAGTTATTTGAAATTTAAGACTTGATCTTTTGACGCTACGATGTTTTTCTTCAAAGTTTAAATAATTTTTCACGATTTTCAAAATCGTTGCTGACGGTCTGAAAATCTATAATATATTAGTCATCAGTAAATTGTGATATTACTCAATAAAACGTAAACAGTTCAGTTTATAAGGTAGATTTAATAAATAAATAAAGGTTAGTTGATTCACTTAAACAATAAAACGTAAAATTATAAGTTTTCTGGCGGCTTGGACTAATTTCCGTTGATCTTGCAACTACAAATAAAGCATTAAAACTACTAGGCTTCTTAAAAACGAACTCTATCGAATTTGACAATATTAAGTTTATAAAATATTGTACTGTTTTTTACTTAGATCTACTTTACATTTTAAATCCCCGGTTTGGCCTTCATTCTATTGGAAACACATTGATAAACTTGAAAAAGTGCAAATTAAATGAATTATTGAACTTCTCCAACCTATTAATTTGTTCGTTTCCGGCAGTTGAGCATGAACATGCATAGCCAGAAGTAAACAAATGGTCGAACAAGTTCAATAAATAACAGACGAGGTGGCTAAAAATGTCATAAAAACATTAGTAAAAGAAAGTGGCAGCGTTGGTGGGCTCGATAGGGGGAAAAGCTCTCACGTATCAAGAGCAATGTCGGTAGGTAGGTGGCCCAAAAAATTCAGTTCAAAAAATTAATCTTAAAGATGTTGAAACTGTACTAAAAATATTGAAACTAATTCAAATTAAAAAAAAATCTTTGGTACAAAATTTAACATAAGAAAAAGCATCACGTTTCAAAAAATTAAATTAAATGTTCAAAATGTGCCTTTCTGCCGAATACAAGCCTGGCAACATTTCCTCCGATTTACTGCTTTCAAGTGTTCATCCTGCTTCTCTTCTCTCATAAGACCACCTCACAGAAAGGGTTCGGAAATTCTGTGCGCTTATGAAAGAAAAAAAGCTAAAAATTTATCTTCTAAGTAATTAATAAAGTAGAGTTAGTTTACTTTTTAATCCCATTTGGTATGGAGAATTGACGTCTATTCACGGGAAACCCTGAATATTATGGCTTTTGGCGAACCAAAGCTGTTTTTCGTAGTTTCCCTGGTTTCGTAATCTACCTATTCGTCAAATTTCAAAATTTAAATAAGTGAAAAATGTCGGATAGCCTGGACTATTGACAACAGTTCACGGGACACCCTTTATATTATACTGTACAATTTTGCTTTTGGCCACCTAAAAGTTGGTTTCGTCGTTTTACTGGTTTTTTATTTACCTTTACCTCAAAAATGCAATATTTAGTGACCGCTAATTACTGATTATTTAAAGATCGTGAGATTTCTGTGTAATGAGAGTGTTAATGATGTTTTAACAACTCTCTCATCACGACACAACATTGACACGATTACACACATAAAACACACTTTAAGCCCTGAAGATTATCTCAATAAACATCCAAACGTTGGCATGACACAGAAAATGTTTTTCTGACCTGAATCACACACACATGATTTTTCTGACCTGTATCTCATGATTTTTAAATATCTGTTTCTCAAATTTGAAAATTTAAATATCAGAAAAATATTGGATAGCCTCAGTGATTACTGATGTTCACAGATCGCCCGATATGGTCGATATGGCTTTTGGCCACCGAGGGTTTTTTTGTAGTTTCACTGGTTTATTTATCTACCTGTTCGTCAAAATTTACAATTACATAAAAGAAAAAGGTTAGATAGCCTCCTGGAGAATTGAAGTTTGTTTTCTAAAGTATAATAGTAAAGAATATAAACCGTTCTACTCTAAGTAGTGCTACTACGATAAAATATTTACAAATTTCAACATTAATATAGTTATTAGTGCATTTTATAAAAAATTATTATAAATTTTATGTTATTAATTGGTCAAGCGGACCACAAAAAATATTGAATTTAGGGAATAATTTTAGGATTAAACATAAATACTTCTTCTCTGGGCCGAGGTCCATTCCAAGAAAAGATCCTTCCTTTTCCAATTTAATTTAACTATGAACATTTTATAGGTTAAAATTGTTTAAAAATAGCGCTTAAATCAAATGTCTCTAATAACATAATCATGAACAAAGGAAAATTATCACCGATTAAAGCTTACCAGATTCCTTTAGATCTTTAACAGTTCAAGGAAACGTAATGAGCTTCTCGTCCTTTACCTTATTCCTTTGCTTCCTTCCATTTAAACATTTTTATTTTTTTAATGCGAAGAATTATTGACTCAAATCCATAGTTTGGCCTGAGAAGTTTAATTTTTAAGGTGACTTTTTTAAATTTTAAACTATTACATCTTGCAAGGGGAGATTTGCCAATTCATCAACTAATAAGCGGCTGCACTTTGTTTCTCGTGACTTCGGTTTTTTAATTTTTTAAAGGGACTCACATTGCAAATAAAACCCATTTTCCGGTTATTCTGCCGGGCAAATTAGATAGAAAGTGTTAGATCACATGGAGTACCGGCCGTGACAATCGGTCCGAGTGAGAGTGTGGGAAACGCAGGACGCCTAAGTTTGTCACCTAGCTTTTTCGAATTTGCCCAAAAGCGAACTAGACTTGTCGGCATTTTAGAAGTTGTGGTTTTTTTTTCAATTCGGGTGACCGAGATCGTCGCCTGTAAACTCCTCATGGGAAGAGGAAGGTACGATAAGATCTTACGGGTCTTATTAATCAGAGGAAATTAAATTGTCACCGAATACATATTTCACCCATATTTTTTTTTAGTAAATTAGTGGAAATAAAATTGTTTTTATCTTCCTGAAACTTAACTTAACAGCCATAATAATTGAGTGAATTTTTGGCTGTTAGTTCATTCAAGATAAAACCTTCTTGGACACGAACACGGGTATAAAATTTTAAAAAAAATCTAGATTCGTTGCCCAGATGTGCACCAAAATCAAAAATTTCTCCAACACGACTTTTATTTATTAGTTATATTCTCGACATCGTACTTCTAAAGTGTTTACTTACAAGTAAACGTGTCGGATACCGTGCGGGTACAGCGGTATGGGGAAAGCGTGTTGATTTTCCACTGAGATCAACGATTGATTGTGAGCTATTTGGGATAAAACGGTGGCAAATTATACTTATCAACGCTTTTTAAAAACTCCGTTTGGTCCTTTTTTCAATCAGTTTTGATTTTTAACGCGAGTTTTGACGCTTTGGCTACACCCACGGTCGCTCTGGTTTAAGTGAAACGTAATGGGTATTCTTTGCCACTGCCGGTCTGGACTGGGTGAAGAATTTTTTCCCACGCACTTTCTCACCGTTGCGCTTAGAGAAATGTGTAAATCGGAGGTTCCCAACAGTCTGGCAGGGCATGGGTGAGATTAAAAACATTACAAAATACCAGCATTTAGTGCCATATCGTCGTTTAGGTTCTTGTTCTCTACCAAACTGAACATTCAATCAGGGTTGTTTTCTGTCAACAATGCATTTTCCAAGTAATTTGCCTCTTAGAAAGTTAAGATGGTTCAAATTGAGATGTAAAAATCTGCAAATCAACTACACTTCGTGTATGGAAGCGAGAATTACTCGGTGTTCTCTTTTTAATCCTTACACGAGAGAGGATGTAATTCATTATTTAGCGCCCGGGTGCGGTTTCTGGGCACTTCTACGCTTACTTAAACACACTCAATTACTCTACGCTCGACACCTCGATAAATTTTCACGCATTTCACGGTATAGCAATTTTGCTTACTTTACATTTTTATGCCATCAATTTATGTTTTGAGATAGTTAAATTGTAACTTTTCGTCTTCAAGTCTTAATTACGAAACATCTTCAAATGTCGAAAGAAAAGAAATGACTGACGGAATGAAAGTTACTAATCTGTAAATATGTACTTGTATATCTTTACTTCTTTACTGTTGTGTGTGTAGCATTTGGGAAATAATAAAGCCTCAGGTTATATGAGTGTTGCATTACATACATGTAAAATACCATCTAATGAAAGGAGGGTGTATGTGTGTGTATATATGTATATNGGAACTGGGACACCTTGTATAACATTTCGATATTTATACTAACACTTAAAAATTAATTAAATTTTATATTTAATAAGTTAGATATAGGTATTAATATATGACATTTCGATATTTATACTAATACTTACAAATTAATTAAATTTTATATTTAATAAGTTAGATATAGTATTAATATATAACATTTCGATATTTGTACTAACACATACAAATTAATTAAATTTTCTAATTAATAAACTAGATACATATATCAATACATATAAAATTTTGATATATGCTATTTTTATAAATATCATAATCATAAATTAATTAAATTTTATAATTAATCAATTAACTTATATTAATTAATTAAATACGGGTATTAATACATGTATTATTGTATAATTAATAATTAATTACATAAATGAATAATTTCTAATATAATTTTTACATTATACATACACGTATACGTACGTTATATTATTATATTATGTTTATTATGAAGGTTGTCCATAATGGATAAAACGGGAGCATAAAAGGTAAAAGTTTTTTTAATAAGAAACTGCAGAAAGATGAATAAGCCCGTCAAGGCTGCCAAGCGAAAATAGGGCGCCAAATCAACCTAAAAATCTTAAAAGTTTGCCCTAAAGTTAAGGCACTATCTAAAGCCAAGGTATCTAAGGTACAACAAAGATTTGCACCTGGGGTCGGAAGAAAACCATGATTAAAAGCACTACTGAAAGCGAACTTTTTTATGAAGAGAGAAGATCAAATAATGAATGCAAATGATCCAAAATTAGATACATATTAGAAGCAAATATTGAGAAACTTGGGTTTGTTTGTAGTGCTTGGGTGAGAGAAGAGAACAAATATTGTTTACTGTTGGTGAAGTAGTTTTCTCAAGTTCAAGTAGAACTATGTAAAAATTCCACAGATAAACTTATCACATATGAATAAGTCACTAGACACAGGAAAATTGGAAAGTATCAATTAATATTTAAAAATCCAACTTACAGAGATTTATAATTGCCATACTCACTTGTATGTTGTCACAGTTAAATATCTTTATGCGAAGCTAGATTCAGATACCCGAATTTGAAAAATAATACAACAGCTGCCACCATTGATTGTCCATTCAAACATCTTATGTCCATACATAATATGGTGGCGAATCTTAAGGAAATGTTAGTCAGACATTTCAAAATCTCGTGACTTATAGTTATCACTTTGAAAAAAAATATTGTAGAATGTATCGATGAAAACAACACCTACATTTGCAATATCCATAGTGCGACAACACACAAATATTTTAAACATAAACTGTATTTACTCAATGCTAGATAAAGAAATAACATAATAAAATTTAGTGAAGCTAGGGTTTAGAGGAGCCGTCTCGATAGTTGTGCTAGACTTATCAGACGGCGGAAATTTGAAATGTGAGTTTCTGTGAGTGAGGCATTACTAAGTCCCTGGCCCATATGGCCATAAGGTAAACTGCCTTTCGTTCCATTGTACTGTCTTTAGAACTGGGCTTATCACCAGTCGCCGGAAAAGATTAAAAAAGCTTGGAAAAATTACAGTCTCAAATAATTTTTAATTATATTAAATTTTGACAATAATTAAGTTGCCAAGTTAAATTTAAAAATAATATCGTTTTTATATGTTATTTATTGTTTTTTAGTCCAATCTAAATCAGGTAGGATTAAAAATAATATTCCAAATTGATAAACGTTCTAATTTTTGTATATCACACGACGAACCGGCTTAAAGAAGTCGGTGACTTGATGCGGTAGGGAGCTGATTGAGCACTTGTCATCTGTCAAGCGGCCCTTGGGAAAAGTCAATTATCT
Organism: Cimex lectularius; assembly: GCF_000648675.2. Taxonomy (NCBI): domain Eukaryota; kingdom Metazoa; phylum Arthropoda; class Insecta; order Hemiptera; family Cimicidae; genus Cimex; species Cimex lectularius. The sequence goes on from NW_019392853.1 coordinate 248,184, forward strand.
GGAATTGTACCATGTTAATTGGCTGGTTTAGACTTCGATAATCGATTTTCCCCACAACTTTCTCGATAAGGTCATTATTTAAGTTCATCGTAACATAATGTCTATCACGGAACAGCATTTTTAGATTTGAGGACGAAAATCGCGAGTGCTTGTCCGACTTGAAGAAAATAATTTTTGCCAACTTCAAAAAGTTCACATATATTAAAATAATTAGTGTTTTAATTCTTTATGTTGTAATAAAATGTGTCTTTTATTTAAAGTGGCAGTGAGTGCCCTGAAAAGCTACGAATTGTAACAGATCCCAAGGTCAGTTTGAATAAAATTACCATTTAACGAAGCCAACTTTTACTAATTCAAATTTTGTTCTATTTACGCATATTTTTATCAATTTATAAAACATGAAATGAGTAAACAAAATACAAACATTTGTAGGTAACTAAGTCGGCTCACATATTTTGTGTGTAGTGAGTTTCAATTAATTCTTAGAAAGTGTAATCACGAGAGCAATATAGTGACATAAATAAAAAAGTAGGAATAGAGTATTTCATTGACATAAACAGTTTGTCAGCGAAACTTGTTAAGCGGCAGAACTTTAAAAGACTTCTCTTCTTTTAGAAGAATAGGTGCAAATGTAACTATGTAAAATTGCCAACCTTTAAGGCCAAAGGAAACAATCCATCGTCAACGATCGGATGTGATTTGTTATCTGGGTGTGTATCGAGACTCATCAGTCGACCGAAATTTCTGTTTTAGCTTTGAAGGACCTATACATTTAATTATTGTCCACCTTCTATTTGTGGTTAGTTTTATAGCAATACAAAAATACCAATCACTAGATTCATACACAACGGGAGCATTTCGGATCCAAAAAGGTAAAAATTTGTAAGGGGCCAAAGCAACGCCAGGGTTACGTGTGACTGAGTAATGGCTTCTCAATATGTAAGTATTTTTTGCGCCAGGTTCTGCACAATCCTGCTGAAGAACGTAGATGTACAGATCATCTAAGTACAGGTTAATTTCTGGATAACAAGTTAAGAGTGAGTGAGTGAGTGAGTGAGTGAGTGAGTGAGAGAGAGAGAGAGAGAGAGAGAGAGAGAGAGAGAGAGAGAGAGAGAGAGAGAGAGAGAGAGAGAGAGAGAGAGAGAGAGAGAGAGAGAGAGACAAAGGCATCTTAAATGTTCCCCATCTTTGTTGCTGACAGTGAAAACTCCAAGATGGAACTGGCCATTTAAGTGCAGGTTAATTGCTGGATAATAGGCCACGTGTGAGCGCGGGAAAGAATAAGTGAAAGAAAGAAAGAAAAAAGAAAGAAAGAGAGAGAGAATCCTATATGTTGCTCTGCTTTGTTGCTGTCGGTGAAAACTCCTAGATGGAACTGCTCATTTAAGTCCAGGTTACTTGCTTATTAATTAGAAAATAATCTTGAAGATTTAAAGAAAAATTAATGAACGTTGCAAATTTTGAAAAATAACAGGGGGCCTTGCGCATCCAAGATTACACACGGACACCTAATGGGAGTGAGACCACGTAGGTACCCGCTATACCGAGAACTTATCAAGGTAAAACACGCACAACAGACCAAAAAGAAATGTCATCCTGAATGACCTGTCCGCGGGATTGCAACTCGAAGCAGGCACAGATTGCTGATCTAATATCTCAGGGCCATAAATATTTTTAATTGTTTATAGATGTTTGTTCCTTTCATTTGTATGTGATGTGTTATTCATTGGGACGAATATATTTGCGTGAATGGAGGGGCTTATTCAAAATTACCCCGACGAATATCGAGTATCTTGAAATAGAGTGAATAAAATAATAACCGGACAGTTATGTTTTAATTTACGTGTTTGTTATTTACGTCATATTATCCTAAAAAAGCACAAAACAATTTTATTATAAAAATTATAGATTAAGTCATATTTGAATAAACTACTCAAAACACTCAGTTCCTTCGTCAAAGTATCGAGAAATATGTTCTCTGTTATTAATATTCTATGAGGTTAACAAATATGATCATATTATAACAATATTTAAACTTATGGTTTTAAGGGCAATAAAAATTAGTAGTTGGGGAACAAGGGTGGACTCGGGTCTTTTTTCCGTGATTTCTATTTTATATACAGGGAATTGAGCGTATTTGTTTACAGAGAAAGGGAGACGTATTATTATTATTATATAGATAAAGAGAGAGTGTGAGAAAAGCAAATTTGTCCCACCTTCGAAATCTCATTCTTTGCTTGAATGTAACATGTAAAGTTCAGAGTTCATGCGGTCATGTAACATTAAACGTAATGTATACGCAAAAAAAAAACATTCTTGAAATATTCATATAGATAGAACAGAATGGAATAAATTTTTATTTGTACATGTGCAATACAATATATACAATAATTTTAGAATGTAGGGAAAGTGACACTATGGCTTCCTACTATTTACAACTAATCATTTTTTTATACGAAGAGGTAGAGAAATTTCATATTAATTTGTAGGAAAAAAATTTATGTTTAAAAAAACCACATGCATAATATTCATTTAAAGCGATTATAGTTAAATCTGCAATTTAGAACATTGTGAAATAATGTAACTGTAATGAAGAGAGAGATGATTAAATTTTTCCTTCGTGCTCTTAGGTAAATCATCTGTTGAATTGGTTATGAAATCAGATTTTTCAATATTTTTTTATACGATGCTTATGTTAATGAGGTGTATTAGCAATGCAAACGAGGGCGTGAGATTCGCAGTTACTAAATAAGAGGTGTTAAGAAGGAAGTATATATTTTTTTAAAAATAAGTTTGCATTCATAGGTACTTAAAATCAAGCGTAAGCTCGTAATTATCTCGGTTAATCGTTCGGGATGTTCAAGAAAGTCTGAAGGAAGGAGGTGGTGCGGCTACGGAACACTGCTCTCTTCCTTCTCTGACGTAACCCGGCCCGAAGGATAGACCGTCGCGTCTATTCTTTCTGTCACACCGGCCAAATTATACACCCTCGCCCACTTGGGTAAAGACACGTTGCCGTCCGAAGTGTTATGAAATTCTTGCGGTCATTGTCTCCGAAGATTCGGCGTCGAGTCGGACGAGCAAATGCTACGACATCCTCAACGTAACAGACGCCCACGCAGGGCCCCCCTTGATTGTTATCCTCTTTAAAGATGATTGGGATGGCTATGGAATATGCAGGCGTCTCTGGTGAATCTACATATTAGAAAGCTGCCCTTTATGACCTCGTAAACAATAACAATTGGTCCTAAAGTCAAAAGTCTCTTTCTGTGTCTGTCTTTTTTTATTCCTACATCTGTCTCTATTAATTTCATTGCTGGCATGTATATGAGATATCTATTCCATCTATACTAACACGATCTCTTACCGAATGGTGCCATTTCTGGCCACCCGCACCATTTAACAACCGAACGTTTTCCCCAATTTTAATATATTGTGTATAGTGACCGTTAGTTAATGATTATTTGGAGATCGTGAGATGCGGTCTGGTGTGACGTAGTACGTGTATCACATCCTACACGGATTTGTAAAATTTAATGATCTCAATAAAGTTCGAAAAGTTGGCACGATAAAGAGAATGTTTTTCTAAAACCTACGTCACACCAGACCGCATCTCACGATCTCCAAATAATCATGTATCATTAACGTCGAATATTGGATGATGATTAATGTCAATCATTGAATAACAGGCTCGTAAAATCGTTCGTTTATTAAAATATGGTCCGGGACAAAACGACAACCCACCCTACTATTTTGTCTGTACATTACAATTGTGGGAGTTCATTTTTTTAAAAAGACATAAATGACTTGTTCAGCTAAATTTTTATTGAATCTTCTTACTTAATTGCCAGTAGAATTTCAATCAAATAATAGTAAATATTGACTTTGAGGGCTCGTTTGTAAACAAAATTTATACCTAAATCCAATTGTGTGCCAAGTTATGAAACTCGGTTTGTTGCTACTATCGATGTAAACGTTTAAAATGGGTCGAGCCAGTTGACTGACTCTGATCGCGCAATAATATCAAGGCTGAAAAATCGTAGAATATCGATTTTGGAAATATCAAGAAACAAAGGACGATGTAGGAAAGTCATTTATACCTTTTGGAATAATCCAGAAGACCATACAAACAATAAAATACCATCAGTCTCAACCAGCAAGGAAAACATTTTTGAGGGCCGCTTAAAATTGTGTCAACTATCATAAAGAGTGTATAGAGGGTCATAAATGATCGAAACACATCCAGCGGCGGAAAATGAAACGGATACCACCGCTAAACAAAGTACAGGAGGAACGCCATAAACTGGTCGTCCATGGCTATATCTACGAGAGAAAGATCCTATTTTCAGATATAAAACAATTAACCTCAGCGGCCTGATGGTTGGGCATATTATTTCCAAGAAAAGCTACTTAAAGAAGAAATGATATGTATTTCCGAAAAGCTAGTAAGTGGAGAAAAGTTTGGTGATATAGGGTGGCATCGGCTACAAAGAATAAAACAGAAATTGTTTTTATTTCTGGTAGAATGAACAGAATGTACTGTTCGAAGAAATAATAGAAAATCAATTAACAAGGGACTCAGAGACAATGCCAAGTGGATAATTTGTATTCCAGCAGGACAATGCTCTTGACTAAACATAGAAAATTGTAAAAGCCGTTTTTCAAAAATAAAAAATGTAGTTTTGAAATAGCCAGCTAGGTCTAATATAATTAGGTTTAATAGAATTGAAAATATCAGGGGACGTCTAGTTAGGGCTGTTTATAAGAGCTGCCTAGGAGGTAGATATAGATAAATGCATGCAATTTATGTTTTATAGAGAATGATTGACATGAGAAGGATAGTAAACGAGTAAAGGAGAGGGAGAGAGAATGATTAAACAAGAGAGAGAGAGAGAGAGAGAGAGAGAGAGAGAGAGAGAGAGAGAGTGAGTGAGTGAGAGAGAAAGAGAGCAGAGGGAGAAAGAGAGAGTGTGTGAGGGATAGGGAGAGAGAGAGAGAAAAGAGAGGTGAGAAGATAAGAGGAGAGAGATAGATAGCGAGAGAAAGCGAGGAGAGAGAGTGAGAGAGTGATAGAGAGAAAGAGAGAGAGGGAGAGAGAGAGAGAGAGAGAGATCGTGCTTTTTGGTGAATTAAAGCTTTCATTAGAAAAGCATGCATTCTGTTGATTAATTTACTATGAGTTGCCAGTAGTTAAGTCCAAATCAAAATACATATTTCCAATATTACCTAAATATAAAATAACAAAATGGCTTGTCGGAAATAATGTTAATCTTGGAAATATTGATTAGCAAAATATCAACAAGTTTGCTGTTTGTAGTTTGGGAACTTCCTGGATATAAATTGGCTTGCGTCTGAATCGGTAATAAGACGTTGCTCACTAATCCAAGATTAGTCCTTGAAAGGATTTAATCTAAGGTTGGTCCTTACTCTTACGAAATATCCAAGGCAGAGATACGTAATACCTCGCATTGGGTCATTTTATCTAAATCTTCTATCGTTTAGATACTTTTTAAGTTCTAAGATGGCTTCTTAAGGTAAAAGTGGGACGGCATTTATATCGATTACGTGAGAAATTTCAAATCGGATGGAACTGGATGTATTGGGAGGTTGAGGTTGGGGGTTGTTTTTAGTTCGTTTCAGTCCTCATTAAATTTCCAATATATATGATTTTATTATTCGAAATGGCGTTGTTACACGGTCTAAAGTGGGCCCGCTTCACTTTCCATTCTCGGCCAGAGGATTAGTTACATTGATGTAACGTGTTTGCATTGTAGAATGTGCCCATTGTGGAGAATTCACGGATGGATTGCAAGGTCGAGCTGTAACGGCGCTTTCCTTCACCATTGTACTCGGCCGCCGCCGATTTTATTGTGGGCGTGGGCAAGCATTCTTGCATCTAGCTGAATGGAGTGTTGGACAATTTTTATCCACCCTTTAAATTAAACCGAACACACCGGGCGACAAAGTGAAACGAGTTACGTTACGCGTAACAATTTTGAACATCTTCGTTTCTCCCTTTTAACCTTGAGACTCGCCGTTTTACATTTGTTACGGATGAAAACGAAAGTGTAAAATATCTTTCTTTCATCAGACGATATTGAATCATCCTTTCAGGTTCCTGCCAATCCAACACTACACTCGCTGATCGATACAAACAATAAAGTGTTAAGATGATTATACAATTTTATATTTGATTGTTCAAAGCACAGAATAAGAGCACGATCGAGCAATACTATGTTACTCTTTTGCTCTTTTTGAACAGGTTTCTATTTGAAAACATACGAAAAGTACAAAAATCATTACAAGAATACGAAACTAAAAAAAATAGACATTAAGATTTTGAAACTTTTACTAAAAAATAATGAAAGTAATACAACCCTTTATCATGCAACTGTCCGTACTCACTTCCCCACGCAAATAAATTTTCCAAGGTTTAAACAATCCCTAAACCACACCACCTTCCGAATTCCTACCATCCTATCTCTTTACTGCCAATTCTTGGGATACTACATAAAAAACTCCTTTATCAGCAAATACACCCCATCTAATCCTCCACCATCAATTTGGTTTTAGGTGTCACTATTCCCCAGTACAACGGTGCTGTCATGTTGTGAACTTCGTCGCATCTTGCTTGAGACGCAAGAATGCTGATCGGGAGTTTTATCTTCCTTGATGACGAACAGGCTTTCGAGTCTGGCACCTAGGTTTGCTCTGGAAAACTAACCTCTACTCACTATCTCTATCTCATCCTCGCCGACAAGTACTTTAGAGAATGGGTCGAATCCTCACACTTCCCTTTGTATAGGGTGAACGCGGTAGTCACTCAGGTCACACGGTCCACTACTGTACACAGTAAGTACTTTTGATGTCCTTCCCATTGCGACACCATTCCCAATATACATTGACGACACTGTCATTCTATCCTTTAACTCTGACCCTGTCATAGTTAACGAACCCTCGAGAGAGACATTCATTTTATTGAAAAATGTTTCACAAAATGGTAAATGAAAATAAACACTACGAAGTCCCAAAACCTTCACCCTCCAGGAACTATATCCTTTTCAGTCGGGTAATGTAAAACTCAATTCTAAAACCAATATAGACATAACGCATAGAGCAGTGGGCTCCAATCAAACCTTTTAATCTCCACAGAATCCATACCTTCCCGACACGAATCCTTAGCTCCATCGTCAACGTTCTATGCTGTAAACCATATCATCCTTAACGACCTAAATGTTCCCTTTTTAAATGAAATTGTAAAATCTAGGTTCCAAAAATTCCACACCTCCAACCCACTCTAATCCACACGTGAAATTACTTTCCTCCCGATCTCTTCCTAGCAAACCTTTTCGACGACTAAATAGGCAGTGTCCCCGTCACCTGCTCTAAGAGAGAGCGAGTGATTAAGTGATGATTTCTAAATTAGGACCGCTATCAGTGGCTAGCTTCTCTATTCGATGTCTTTTTTTTAATTTGAATTATTTCGTTATTGCCGGAATTGGAACTTATTGCCGCGCAGATTGTTGCCAGTCCTATTACTCAATAGTAAAAACATCATTAAAATTGTGAAACTTTTATTAAAAAATAATGAAAGTAATGCAAATAAACAAAACAATATCTTTGGTATAAAATTAAACAAAAGAAAGAACATCTCGCTTTTAAAAATTAATTGAAATGTTAAAAATGTCCTCCATCTAGAGCAAGGCAAGCCTGCCAGTCGATTCCTTACAGATTTTATTGCACTCAAATATTTTTTCTTTTTTCGTGCTTAATGTTGCACCAAAGAGTCATTTTTTTTATTACTTTCATTATTTTACTACTACTTTTATTATTTTAACATAAGTTGAAAAACCTTTTGGACTAATGTTTTTGAACCTTTTGAAACGGAAAAATCAATTTTTTCGCAATTAATTGTACTGTCCTTTGAGAAATTGAGAAAACTCGAGTTTACGGTTCATTAAATTAAAATTATAAGACATGAGGTTGAAGTAACCTGAAAAGTGAAATATCTGGAATACAATTGGATATCACGGTTTGGATCCCTTCAGCCCGTTTTCCCTTGCGGTTATACATTATTATTAGTCTTATTTGCCCCGGTTAGCAAATTTTCTCTATTTTCTTTACTTCCTTTATTATACTGTTAATTTTGTTCGTGTTACAATTAGTCGTTTAAATTCTAAACTGGATATGAAAAATTTTATGTTTGGCAAATATAACAATTGGTACAAGATGCAATGGTGAAGTGAAGAGACATAGAGTTAGACTATTCCAAGATGGAGATTATAAATTGGTGCCAAAAAATCACTGTTGCCAATACACGGGAGGAAACATTGAAGGAAAAACACGACACCCACCCTAAACTGATGGGATTAGCTAAGCTTTAGTAAATTTAGTAATTGGTGTTGCCCTGAGGCAACGTAGGGCAAGAAGAGGTAGGCAGCGATAAATCAGTGAGAAACATTACTTTTCATGAAAAAGGGAAAGTATTGCTCTACATCGCTAATCTAGCCATCTCTAACCATTGATAATCCCTTAATATTCGTTATTAGTCATTTTCAAGGACTATTGAAAAGTATTGAGACTGGGCGTCACACGATGCGATCAAAATCAGGTCCCAGAATTATCATAGGCAACGGTGTTAAACACTTGGTCGCTGGAATTCAGAGGTAATCAATCCCCGATTCAACTGTTAAAAGAAGACCTGCCCGACAAATGCCTTCTTCTTACCACAGAACATGAGAGAGAGAGAGAGAGAGAGAGAGAGAGAGAGAGAGAGAGAGAGTGTGAGAAGACCATACAGGAATGGAAAAAGTCTTATTATCTGATGAGACACGAGAGCAGCCCTTAGATGCCCGTTCGCTGTGAAACTGAACACCTAGAGAACGAATCGTTCAGTGCTGCACGTCGACGAGTGTATGTCATGTGTTGGTTCATTTCTTTGGGGGGGGGGGTTAATCACCGAATTGGTACCGATTCAAGGACTTCCATGCCTTACGTTATGTGGAGATGAGCTTACGCCATGTAGTGCTTTGTGTTAGGCACTGTATCATTGCTTTTGCCTGGTAATGCTTGGCCAATTAAGGCAACATGCCCTATTGAGTAGTTAAGCTCCACAAGTATCCATACTTTTGATAGGACAGCAGAACCTTAAACCAATTGAAAATGTTTAAGACAATCTCGAATGGTTCGGTCACGAGATCGACCTCCCCCTTACAACCCTTGAAATACTACAGGCTACTGTGTATAAAAATATCTTAGTTTAAACAAGATTAAATATTTAGAAATGGCATCCCCCACTCATTTTTAAGGATAGATTGGTAGTGATTTTAGGTTTGAAATTCCATATTAAAAAGGAGTTGATATACCTTAGGGATCAGATGATTATTATGTAATGCCTGACATATATTCGACAGGCTAAAATGCCTCGGTCGATTAAACAGCCTTGTACGGGTTCCTTGTCCGGTGTACGCTTCAGAATTATGCTCTGATAACTCGCAGGATAACACTACTCAATCCTTTCGGTCGTCTTAAACAGCCTATTTTGGAAAATATTTACGTAAAAAGGGGGCATTGTTACGATAATCGTGCATATTACATTATGTAAATTGATGCGGAAAATTATACACTAAGAAAAAACATCAAAAAGAAGATGGATCTTCCTGATTTCTTTTTTTATTTATACAATTTAGGATATTGCATTCGGAGCCTTTTACTATCTTTCTGGGATCCGATTGTTAGAGGGAATATAGTTTTTTTAAAATCTATGATTTCAATCAATCAAATTACAGGTTCATTTCCCCAGAGAAGTCAAGAAGAAAAGGAAGAGAACACATTGTCCAAAAATTGGGGGCAAGAGGCCAAAAGGCATGTGTTACATTATGATTTGCATTGACTTTTCCTTCCAACAGGCGGTGTCGATTTAAACAAAAGGTTCAAAATAAACTCCTATCGTTTCCACAATCGGCATAAAAATCCAACTAGGTTCAACGAAAATAGGAAGAAATCGACTTTTTGTTGTCCGATCGCGATTAGAGCGGATCCAGAGATGAAAAATATCGAAAGTGAAACGGCCCGTTTTTAACGCTCATTCCTTTGAAAAGACGGAAGAACAAACGTATAAACTTGACCTTTGTCGCTTTCACCGTGCGAAGAAGGCATCTCGTCGTAGTCGTCGATCCGATGCCGTCTCATTCCGTAGAAAGTGAAACCGCGCTCCAATGTCATTACCGGGCAAGGTTGCCGACCGAATATGTAACTGACCTGACTTAAGATTATGTCATGCCTCTTAAGCGGCAGGAATAATTTGTCGCTGATCATACTGAATACACTTGGGATGAAAAAACAATGTCCTCCTAACAACGATAACTACCTCATTAGTTAGTGTATTAATTAACGTATTTTTGCGACATTTCTTCCTGTGCTTGGTAGGGTGATGAACCTGTAGCTTGGTCCCGGTCACTGTTTCTGTTTGTCAGACGTGTTTCAACTTTTAATCAGCTTTACTAGTCTATTTTGTTTTTTATTTCATCGGGTCTCTTTTTGTAGTTTATCGGTTTTAAATTAGCCTGTCGACATTTTTCATGGTTTAAATTAATGCTTGTTTATTTCTAGTACATTCTACCGTCCCTTCTAATATAAACTCAAGCTTTTTTGCATTGTTAATTATTTGTCGCGTTCCCCTTAATCCATAAATGACCATATCACACATCCTCAAGAAAAGTGACACAACGCAACAAAAGAAAATTTTACAGGAGAGACAGATGGAAGTTTAGTTTTTTGATTTATGTATTAAGTACACGCCACTACTGATATGATCCATCAGTATTTTTTGTTTATGTGATCAAGAAAAAACATACCCCATAGATGGATATAACATGTTGATAAAACAATCATACGAACAAAATAAATATCTTTTTAACAATTCAAGAAATAAAAGTTAAATGTCTAATTGATTTATAAAATTAATAAAACAGTCTTTGAGGTCTTCCTATAACAATTGTTGTTCGGAAATAGGCCATCCTCGTCCGCAGCACGATGCCAGGATAATTACGGTGCTATTTGTCTTTTATAAAGCAGGCATTCGAGATGAGAGAACGTCTGCGCGACGGCCTGGCTGCATGGGGATGCTGGCGAAGTCCCCAGCCCGAGACGGTGTAGGTATGCCTTGCAGTTGTAATGACCTGTTAATACTTTTTATGAGCTAATGATTCTGTGGAATTTAATTTGGTTCCTTTTTTAATTAAGTGAAGATACTGCCAGGCCTGCCTTTCCTTGTGTAAGGTACGCCACATCTCTTCCCACTCATCACTCTGAGTATATCGCAGCTTGAAGGTTCTTGGGATGTTTGCAATACGTTATTTCGGGGATTTCGTCCCTCGCAGCTTCTTTAGCCAAACGGTCTGCCTCCTCGTTGCCACTTATTCCTATCAGCTTTGGCCCAATGGAAAATTACCTCTCCATCCATTTCGTTAACGATAATTATTTTCTTTCATTTGTCCAAGATTTAAGCGAAAACCCAAAACATTAAAAATCCAGCTGGACTTCCCCTGTACAAACGACCACTTTTTGAGTTGTGACACTTTTTTAGAATATTTTGGCTCTCAGTAATTTAAGTTAGTTTGTTTGCTAACGATAGTGGTGGTCAATGAATGAATATAAGAATATTAATTTCTTTGTAATAGTAACAGACAACATACAAACCTGACAAACAAGCATACATCTCTGATACGAAAAACATATTTGTACAATGATTTAACAATTGTTTTTTCATTATGTGAAATTAATATAGGCCCTGACCATGTCCTTTAAATTGGTCGAAAGCTTGACAGTAACAACTGAATTTGCGTTTTTCTTCAAGACCTTGGTCCAGAGTGTTCGTGAGTGAAAAATTGGTCGATACTTCTAACATTGAAAGCTAAAATATTTCTAAAATTTGTACTACTTTGCTCTTATAATGAAGAGAAAAACGCAACATAAGAACTACGAATGCTGTTAGATTCAGTAACATACATACAATTTTATTTTTTTCGCATAAAATATAATTGTGGTAATTCATTATTTACAATAATTGGATTTTCTGTAACATTTTTGACCTGCAACTTTGAAGCTGAGTATTCGTGCTTCCCACATTTGCTATTGGAATCTGAAGAGCCAACTACCAGCGCTATTGGCCATACTTTTATTCTCATTGCTCGTTATCAAAGATCAGCAATCAATGAGAAGATCCAATATCCAAAACACTTTGCACCTAAGCTAAAGAGGTGGAATTTGAAAATGACCGACTACATTAGCATTAATGATGGCACTTTCCTTCTTGTTGGTTGCCAACGAATTTAATATCAAACATTTAAAGAACTAAATAATCCGGTTTTTAGAATTTTACTACTTGTGTCACTTTTCTTGTGGGAGTGCGATTTATGCTCTTATTTTCTTTCTATCAAATGTAATAATATGTCTAGTAGCTTCGTCTAATCGATACTTTCCTTATAATCAATATGCCTAATTTATTAAATAGATTAATTAGTTTGTTAAGATTGTGGTATTTCTTTTTGAAGCTATTACTGAGTAACCTGTTGATTAGTAGTTTTCGAAAAATTTGGTACACCTATCCTCGCTGTTTTAGTCTGTCAGGCGTGTTTCTACTTTTTTGCAACTTTATAGGCGAGTTGGTATGGTTTATATTAATCAGGTCTCCTTCAGTATATTTGTCGGTGTTGCCTTTGTCTTTCGACCTCTTTGATAGATTAAATGGTTGAGTTGTGTATTGTGTTGTGTTTGTTTATCTACGTTTTCGTAGAACATTTTTTGCTATTTTGAAATAATTTCATAAATTGTTCTATTGTTGGTGATTCGTTGTGGTTTATCTTAACCCTGAAATGACAGTTTATTTGTGTTCTTTTATTTTCTTTCTGATTTTCGATGTAATCTTTTATCTAGTGGGTTAATCTTGACAATGTTTTGCCTTACAATCAAAAGCTTTATAATTTGTTGCATTTAGTGCCGGTTTTGCCTAGAAAAATTGTCAGATTTTAAGATTTCTTTAGGAAGTTTGCGGAGTGATAATAACGTTCTATTGTATTCGATTAATTTTGGCCGTCTATCTCTTCTGTTTTTAGTATGTCAGACGGGTTTCGGCTTTTCAGTAGCTTAATGTGTGCGTTTTTGTTAAATCAAATCCTATGTTCTTCTTGAAAGGTTTAATGAGTCAGTTTTTTACGTCTTTAACTAACTAAATCTAGGTTTTTTGTTTGCTCTAGTCATTGTGATCCTTTTTTAATGTATTTAATCTTTACCTTCTTATCTGTGTTTCTTGACTTTAGTGCAATTTACCTGTAATGTGTAGATTTGATAGATTCATCTCTTCCAATATTTATGAGAATAATTCAATCAATGTATCTTTTTGAAGTGTCTTTTTTTATACTGTTTTTTATTCAGTAATTATATACTATAGCCGTTATGTACTATGGTTGTTCTATGGTTTGAAGTTCGTTTTTGGATGTATTGTTTTTAATTTGTTTGTTATAGTTGCTGCTTGCGTGTTTGAGTCAGCCCGAATGTCTATTGCAATTGGTATTCTGTATATTTCGAACTAGAAAATGCATGTAATTGTAGTGTTCGGTGCAAACGGCACAAACCCGTCAAACTGACTAAATCTTTAAAGGTAGTACTAAACATCTACCGTTATGTGAAAACCCCTTCTATTGATGCAGTAGCAGCTGTCATATCAACCTCCAGGGTTTTGGGGTTTTGAAAACAAAAGCCAATTTTTAAATACTCTACGTGTGAATTCATTGTCGCTGGATGCGAACCCGGGACTCTTATAGTGATGAGTCGCCGTGTCCACGCCTTCTCATGCCTGTTAGTGTGTGTTTTTTTCGTTGTTATTATTATATTATATGTCTACTATGGTGAGTATTTGAACTGCGTCGTTGAAATTATTTATTTTAAAAGTTTTATTTAAATAATAATTAAATATTAACTTATGTAACAAAAATATAATAAGTAAAATATAAATGTTGATATGACGCCTGTTCTGCCCATGGGTTATTTCCTTCTTGTCTATAATTGTTGCTTCAGTCTCGTGGTTTTCAAATCCCAACCTCAGTCTGTTGTACTTACTATTGGGTTGTCCGGAAAATAATGCAGGATTTTGGTATTAAACAAAAAAAAAGAAACTAGTTACTTTAAAGCAATGTTCTTTAATCAAAATAATTTCCCATACNAATCCTGTAAACGTAAACAGAATATTTTATATAGATTTTTTTTAATGAAAACTTAAAATCCTGCATTATTTTCCGGACAACCCGATATTTATGATTTCTGCAATAATATTTATTATAACAATTTGATCTTTGAAATTGTATTTTTATGAATCATGTAACTTTTTTATTTATTGCGTTTTAGTTGATCGAAAAGATAATAAAACCTTGATTAATGTTTACTCGAAATTCCTCGCATTATTTCCCAGTTAGTTCATTCCCACCCTTATCTACATGCCTTTATTATTCATAATGTCGGCATAAATTCAAAATATTTCGTTTCGTTTATAATTTTAACAGTTTTGATTCTTATCGTTAGTCATATTTAAATTCTCTGTTCGAACAAACATTTCATTTTTTACTATCTCAGATAGTTTAAAACGAAAAAGAAATTTTTTCATAAGATCTGTCCGATCTGCAGAATATTTTTTTATTTATTTATTTTTATTTTATTTTACGAGGGTTCGCAACAGCAGAGGTCATATAAACCCTCGGGGTGCCGGTGTTTAAAAAAAAAAGCCCATTTGTAAGTATGTCGGGTTCGAATGCAGGGCCGCTGGATTCGAACCTGCATTCGAACCCGGGACCTTTACCTTACAGTGATGAGCGCCGTGTCAACGCCTAAACCGTTGCGGCCACCGACGCCCCACAGAATGTTGTTATAATCGAAATATGCATATTTGTCACAATGTTGTTTACAGGTTGAGTAAAAAGCGTGAAGTTTAAAAGTGAAAATGGTATTATTTTTTATATAATATTTATGATTGTCTGGCTTAAAGTCTTAACTAATTCATGATCATTTCTTTTCTCACTTTGGCTTAGGAGCAGGGTAATGCAATTAAAACTATTGCTTTGAAGACCTCTTTCCTTCCGAACATTCTTATATTTATCAAGGAATGGAACAAATTTTTACGATTTGAAAAATAAAATAGCATTGTTTAATTATGACGATTAATCAAAAAAGTCCTGTGTGAGGAGTTGTCTGTTTAGAGCCGCGAAAGTTCGTCGAACTGGAACTACGTGATTGTCTTGCATCAACGTAAATCTACGTCGGATCCAGTAAACAACGATAGTTCCTGTTTTTCTACTTGAATATTTTAAGAAATTTTTCTACGGAGAGAAAAAGGTTATTAAATTTTAAATTTTGTTTAATTGTTATAGTTGGATGCTTTCAGACAAGTTGTATATTTACCTTTAAAGTCTTAAATTTGTTTTTTATCATAAATGTTTACAAATTGTATTATTCACATCGAAATAAGTCAACAGTTGTTCTCCCTTAGCCACTTCAGTTGCAGGTTTAAAAAAATGCAATTTCACCCATTTTAATATTAGAAAACTTTCTAATTTGGTTTATTGCGTTCTGTATGTTTTCATAGTTTTGAGGAAGTGTGCACAATAACAATGACAACAATGGAATATAATGGCATAGTAATTTTGCGATATTAGGACAAAGTCATGTGAAAAAAATATATAGCGACCAAAAAGCAATTTTATAAGTGCTGTTTAAAGGGTCATTTACCTTCCCTTCTAAACTATGTAAATCAATGTGTTTTCTACTCACTTTACACTATTTATCACATCAGAAGCTTTTGAGGCAATTGCACAATAGTTAGGTTTTTAAAATTGTTAATGTGTGATAAAAGGGCGATACATCGGCGAAATATCAGACACTCCGACTCCTCCCAACATTTTATTGTGCACACGGTATAAAAAGTTTTTCTTATAGGAATGTATTTATGTGAGTGGCTAAGTTTGTAAGAACGGGTCTTTGAAACTATTTTTATTGATTTAAACAGTTAACAAATATAAACAATTTACTAATTTTATATTGTTGATATTTCAAAGTTTTGCTTAGTAGAATGAACGGGACATATATACTATTCTTTCTCTCGAAATCGCTTAATCCTTCATCATTAATCAAACTCAAGCTTATATTTATCACAGAAGAAAGTAAAAATACGTTATTTCTTAATTATTAAAAAATATATGTATATATCTATTTTTAAAAAAGTGGTAAACTGAGGTATATTACTGCTATTTTAATATGATGTGCCCCTATAGTTTTGGGATGTTTTTTCTTTGGCTGTTTATTATCATTTTGCCTTTAACTCTTTTTCTTTCATATTACTTTAAGCACTCATTCGTTAGCAACATTTTGAGTCTATAACCTTCTGCAGTTCGTCTATTGTGTCGTTTTCAAATGCAGGGGTACAATGCTAAAATGAAACATGAAGAATAAACAAAAATATTAATAAATGTATCAATCAGGTTTCTATCTGTGTGTGTGTGTGTGTGTGTGTGTGAGAGAGAGAGAGAGAGAGAGAGAGAGAGAGAGAGAGAGAGAGAGAGAGAGTGAGTGAAAGAGAGAGTGAGAGAGAGACAGGTTTATTGGCCACCTCTTTTATCCCTATCTGTCTGTACGAAAAAGATGATCCCAAAAAGCTTGTATGTTGATTTGATCCTTACAGATTGCCTTGATCTTCCTATCCCCGTAGGGTTGTTAATGTGCAACGCGTTCTGCTTCTCCCTATCTTCCGTGTGCCAGTCTGTTAAATCAAGTCACATTTATAAGGTCGTGGATGGTGAAGTGCATATTTTGGCGTTGTCTTGGTAGATCCTAGCAAAACTAATTTATTTTTATTTTTACCTGCCCATGTGTGTAAGTATTTATGATAGTATATGTAGATAAGGGATGGTAGATAAGTGGAATGAGATCCGTCATAATGTTCACAATTATTACTAGTATTTAATATTGGAAAGATATAAAAACTGTGAATTTATATGAAAAATGCGGGTAGATATAGTTTGAACAAACCTCGTTTATATGCAAATAGCCGGGGAGGAATCGTCCGTGAGTAAATTTGAGGCTTAAATACGCGTACATTTTACGCGTTTTTTATTTCATTTGTTTTTATTTGCGTAGCCCTCTTTATTAGCACAACGTTTCACATTGGCGGCTGTTAGTCCAAGATTTACAACCGAAAATAAAAAATTCAAAACAAGACTTTCACTGCCACCTTGGAATAAAACCAACCGTACTCCGCATGATTATCACGATCACATCCACGTTAAAAAATAAAATTGAAAACAAAGCGAAACTCGTTTTAAAGTTCAGAAAAATAAAGCAGAAAAGTTATAAAACAATCGAATTTGAAATGATTTGAAGAGTATACATTGCTGTAGTCTTACAATGAATGATAGTCGATAAATATAAATTGTTTCATAATAATAATTTTTCAAAATACATCAATTTAAATAAGGATTTATAAATTAATAATTGTAGCTTGGCTGGAAATTACAAGCATGTTAATTCCAGGTTCACATGACTCAACAGAATAGGTTTGCTGAAAAAAATACAAGACCTTAATGCCTAAGCAAATTCTTAAATTCACAAAGCCCTTGTAAGTTTTCTTTTTGGATTTAAAAATAACAAAAAATTTAAATTCTGAAATGCATTAATTGTTTTCTTCTGGTATGCGAGCGATCACCCATTCATGCGTACTATTTTTCAACGCCAGGTGAACATAAAAAGGGGAATATGCTTATAAACATTCAGCACGTTCTTGGCTACAGTAGTCCCTTTTCAAAACCAGACGAAATCAAGAAGTTGAAACAAATTACCTTTGAAGATTCAAAGAGAAAATTATTGGAAGTCTCTAAGCCATTTGTACTTAGGAGTCTATCGACTTTGGGAAAATTTAACCGCGCATCCTTTCATTTTACCAGTAAATATATGGCCATCTCTAGAATTCTTAAAACTCTTTCTGCCTTAAAATTGAAATCTGGTATCTTAAAATTGTGTGTGTTTTTTAAATACGTTTCTTTCATCTGTGAGATTTGGTGTCTTGAATGAGGCAATGGTGTCGAGAGAATCAATAAAAATTCTCCAGCTCCTTCTATCCTTGATTGTTTTATTAAATAAAACTAAGTGTTTTATTGATTTTCCCTACCAAATTATTTTTTTTTATTGCTAGCTAACATTCTCTAGTTCAGACCTCCATACTTGGTGATGGACTGGCAGCTAACCCCGAAATGCGTAGCCAGAAGTAAAGAAATTAATTGGTTTGAGAAGTTAAACACTCTCGGGCTCTTCATCTGACTGGAACCTGGTGCTAAAATGTTTTTAAAAATCATGGTATTTTGGACTTTAACTTTTGAAGTGATTGATATCAGCCTTAATATTATAATTGTATACAAAAAATAAGGGATAAGGTAAGTTTTAAAGAAGCTCAGCTCCCTCGTCAACCTTTCGAGAAAAACATCCCCTTCATCGGGACTTCGAAACTTTTTCCAATGATTTACACGGTTAACAGATATAAACATCTTCACACAATCGGGGAAATCATTGGAAATAGTAGAAAGTATTGGAGCCAAGCAATTATATGACAACGATGTTTTTATTTATTGCCTAGCAAATTTTTAATTTTGAATGGATAAGTGTATCAGGATTATGGTCTGTAAGGTATGAGATATTTATCATAATTGTTTACATCTGACCTTCCTCAAGGCTGAGAGTTGATGTATAAATTACAACAGAAACAATCCATTAGTCAATATATATATATATATACACAAGTATTTGTTTTCATTTTCATTGTGTTGTAATTACATGATTAATTACCTTGTTTAATTGAGTTATTATCAAACGTAGACCTACAAATACTCTTATCAATTGAATAATGATTGTAAGAAGTCTTTTCAGAGGATCTTCGGAAGAGGTCAAAACAGAGAAAACTTCCTTACGGTTTTCGCCGAGCTTTCGACAGTTTTATACTGTCATCTTCAGGGCCTGTTTTATTATCATATAAACAAACAATTAAAACATGAAAAAACAATAATTACAACAATAATTGGATATCTTACTTTAAAACCTTAATAGGAAATTAAACAACATGGTGTTTTGGGCGCAGAAGTACATTATGTTTTTTTCGTCTCAGCATCTAAATATTGATTTAAATGGAATACATTAACAATTAAAAATTATAGCTAAATCAATATTTAGATGCTGAGCCGAAAAAAACATAATGTACTTCTGTGCCCAAAACACCATGTTGTTTAATTTCCTATTAAGGTTTTAAAGTAAGATATCCAATTATTGTTGTAATTATTGTTTTTTCATGTTTTAATTGTTTGTTTATATGATAATAAAACAGGCCCTGAAGATGACAGTATAAAACTGTCGAAAGCTCGGCGAAAACCGTAAGGAAGTTTTCTCTGTTTTGACCTCTTCCGAAGATCCTCTGAAAAGACTTCCTGTATCCAGCAGGTCGATAATCTAGTTCATCGTTACAAATAATGATTGTGTCTGATGAAATATATACAAAGGCCGAACGTTTGGCACATGTTAAAATCTCATTGAGTGACCATAAATCTGATACTCTACCCATCCTAAATTAGACATAGTTTCAAAGTCCTGACGAAGAGAATATATTCTTCGAAAGCTTGACAAAGGAACTGAATGTTTGTCTTTCTTTCAAATACACCATATAAGTGATTGATTTTTACTTATTTAGAAGTTCGACCTAGAAAATGTCAATCGGCTTCGAGGATTTTTAATCAAGTTAAAATTTAAAATTCAAAGAGCAATGCACATTAGGTTTAAATTGTAAGAATGACAAGCTCGATCATTTCCTCTTTGAATGTAAATTTAATGAAAAATAATTACAGGTAACTAACAGGTATATATCTCAGCAATGAATTCTTAAGCAGACATTTCTAATATCACAAACTACATCCAAATCAACATTTGTCATTATTGTCAAACCGAATTTACAGAAAAAATAGAATTTGTAAAGTTAGAATTTATTTGGCCACTTTATTGCTTTATTTTTAAATAAAATATTATTATTCGTAGTTAATTCTTGTTATACAATAGTAAATAGGGTAAAAGGCAAAGTTAATTTTACTGCAATCTTTTCAGAAAACTTCGTTTTTGCTTACATAATTATTTTCTTCTTTCTTCAAAACTCATGTATATATGTTTTCTCCTTTATTTTTATGATCTAACCAGTCAGTGACATATTGTCACTTCTATTTGAATAGACGTGGTATCGATATCAATAAAACAATTAATTAATTAAAAAGTGACATGGCTTTTGGAAAACTATATACAAGAAAGTTTAAAAACTTCTTTACAAAAAAGTTCTACGAATTATTATTTTTTAAATATGCCAACATTATTTATTATTCGAGCCTATATTTGAGTCCAGTTTGTTTTCTAACATGTCAACCTCCCGAGTTATCGACTCCTTTCTAGTGCTAGAATATTTTTAGACAGGCGTACAATCCAGGGAAATAGAAGGCTCGTATAACACGTCGATTTTTATAAAACTGAAGGACGAGTATATCTGTTCTGCGACTGTTTCCCTTTGGATTCTTTTAATTTTATTTCCATTGAGTTACCCCTTATTTAGAAGAGCGCCCGCACAACAGCAACAAAACTTAGACGCTATTTTCTCTCATGATGTTCATCGTTATGTTTCACCCTTTCGAAAAGAACAAGAAAATGGACGGCAATTATAAAAATTAAAAAAGACCTAACGCTTACCTTGCGTTTAATATCCAATTATCTGAGTCTAAAAAATAGTTTTTACGCCATATTTTTCAAATAATCTTTCTAAATTCGGCATAGAAAGTACAACAAAAGTAGATCATATTATATGAACAATATACACAGTTTTAAACTTTTTTTCTCGCCCATGCCCGCTGTTCCTCCTAAAAGTTCATAACACATACATTTTGCCTAAATTCAACGCTATTACAACTGTTAGAAAGCTTAACTTTTTTATTTTAGCCAATGTCAACAAGGTCCAGACATTAAAAGTGAGAAAAATAAGGATGAAATCAGGAAAACCTATCAAAGGTTTTATTTTATTTTTCCGATTCTGAATAATTTACAAAGACCATTATGCCGTTTAAAGTTGTTTATAGTGTTTTCAATCCCTACAAAGAAGAGCAGTGCAGTCGTTTCAAAGTTATTACCTTTTCGAGATTTTCAAGAAAAAAGTTCTACACAGTTAGAGAGAGAACTATTTAATAATATTTTTATTTTTCAAACAAACTGTATTTAGAGATTTTGGGGAGCAGAAAATCATATCATCTTTGTTATTTGCTAAAAAAATTGTTCACTACAAAATTGTTTTCTACTTTGCAAAAAGACGAAATGAATCGACGCGAATGAGCAAATTCGACCTATCAATCAAAATACAATACATACCTAATTATGTTGTTAGGTAAAAAAACCCAAAAAACACTAAATACAATTTTTTTGCTTTTCAAATGCCGCGATTTTTTCCCGAAAATCACAAAAATATCACAAAAATGTGATAGCTTTGAAACGATCCTATTAATAATCTGGAATCTCTACAGAGATTAAGAGTTTTATAACCTACATGTAATTCTTCTGTAAATAAATTAAAACCAGGGAAAAGTTTTTGTTCACTTTTTCCTAAACTCACTTATAAGAACAGAAGAACCAAAACTTGTTAATATTGCCTCAAAAGAAGAAAAAAAAGTTTTCCAACTTTTTTGTAATATCGTGACCATTGGAAAAAACCCAATGAAGTTACGAACACGACATCGTAGGTAAAAAACAAACAAAAATATCTAATTTTGTTTGCTAGAAAATTTTGCATTTAAGGGCTTTAATGTGTTCTTAAAACCAAACCGGTTTATTTTTTACAAGTGACTGTTTTGGCCTAATTTACTGGAAGCGTCTTTTCGTGTTTGGAAATTCGTAAAAATGTGATCCAGCCCCAAAAATGTCTCTATTTTTGGTATAAATAATCTTGGGTAAAAATTTTAAAGGTTGGTAAAATGAGTCCAAAAAGGATCCTGTTAATCTAATTAACCCACTTAAAAATCAACTAATGTATAATAACCTTGAAATTAGCAAACACAACAAAGGCAGAAAAGCATATTTAAACAAAATTGTTTGTATTCTTTAAAATATTTGGGTTTTTGGTTCCTAGGTTCTATTGACAAGAACTCTTGGACATGTGTATAAAATATTTTGAACTAATGTCACTAAAAAAATCGTTCGAATCGGACGCCTCATTTTATTGTGATTATTTCAAAAAGTTGAATAACAAATAAATGGCCACTTTTATTGGATTTGGAAACACAAAAATTCAAAGTTGACTAGATATATTCATTTGTGTAGTTTTTATAGCTAATAAAATAAATTTCAAACAGAAAGAACAATAAGTATCTTTGGATTTGATGAATACGAAAAATGAAATATACACACTAAGGAATTAAACAATTACATAAATAAAATAGCAATAGCCAATCACGTGAAAATTTTCATTTCAAATTTTCTGAAAATCAGTATTCCGCGCCAAAAATTTCTCAATAATTTTGGGTTAGGAGATTTCTTCAATAGAAAAACAAAAATCATCACTGCAATGTTTTCAAAATTTGTGATGTGTTAAAAGCAGAAAAAGACATGATTTAATATATAGATAATAGAAATTAAACTATTATCATATAATTTGTTATAAAACACAATAGAAACAAATTTTAGTGGGTTTTTGAAAATAAATATTTTTATGGAAATATTATTGTAATCATAGTATTGTTGTCTTTTTTTAAAGATTTGTTATGACTTAGAAGAAACCCCATGGAGCTCATTGCTAGTGTGAACTGTCAAGTGATTGAAAATCTCTTTGTGAGTTAGAAAATATACTTGATATGGAAAAAAATTAACTTACTTGTCGGTCTTATAGTAAGAAACGCGATGAAGATGATGATGACGGTTTGCGAATCCATAGCGAACTGTTCTCCGACTGTCGGTTACTTTCACTCAATTCCCACCACCGCGGCGGGTACAAGAAGCGTCCTCGTACCAAGGTCCCTCCCTCTCTTTCTGGTCACTTTTCGGCCCTGCCAAAAGACGATCCTTCGGCTGCACCGGCTCGCAGAAGACTTCCGCGGTCCGTGGGGTCCCGTCGGTGCAGAGACGTCTAACCTCGACTGAACCTTGCCCGTCGGCTCGCGTGGTATTAATACTGATCAGGAAAGACGAATTTACGACGATGTCCTTTATATTTGACACTCGTCGATTTATGTCGTGCCAATGTTGAAACTGATCCTTAAAAATATTAAAATAAAATCAGACATTCTAGAGACGAATGTAGGAAAGACTATGTGACTACAGACATTTCTTACTTAATATTGAAAATGCCATTGAAATGTAGGACATTAGCAAACATTGCAGTTTGACAAATAAGAGAATGTGTTTAGAAAAGAATTCACAATAGAGTGTGCAAAATCAGTAACGAATCATCAACATAGAAAAATTCTAAAAATTATTTCAAAAGAAACAAAAAATGTTCTTGAAAACCTAGATCAAGAAACGTAACACAATACAAATGTCAACATTTAATTTATCAACATACAGAGGAAATCTGATAAATAAAACCCACAAGAAATAGCCTATAAAGCTGAAAAAATAAAAAACACGTTTGTCAGACTAAAACAGGGATGATAGGGGGACCAAATTTTTCGAAAATAACCAATCAAGTTACTCAGTAATACAACACAAGAAAATCCCACCATGTTAATAAACTAATAAAAAATAACCTAGTAAATTAGATATAAAACTGCATTAAAGACAGCAGAAACTATTAGAAAACCATTGATTATGATAAAAATATCAACAAGACAAAGCCACTATACACAATATTACATCGAAAGAAAGAAAAAAACACATACGAAGAACCCAAATATATGGTTATGACTGGAAGGGAAACCAATAAAAACTATCAACAACACAAAAATTTTGAAATTATATAAAAATGGACAACAAATATACTTGAAAATTTATAAATAAACAACCGCAACACAATTCACAATTCACATCAACAATTTAATGTATCAAGTGGTCGACAAGCAAAGACAACGCTGACGAGTATAAAAAAATTCCATTAAAGAAAAACACAATCTGACTAGTAAACCTGATAAAAAGTAGAAAACAGTGATGTACCAAAAAGGCGAGGATAGGTGGACCAAATATATCGAAAGCGATCAAGGAACACCAAGGAATGTTATCACTCCACCTATTTCAAAACGATCTCACAATCTGAACTATCTACTTAACAAATTAGGTATAAAAACTGCACTGAAGACAAAAATACAATTACTAATTATGAAACAAAACATCGACAAGACTATGCCCCTAGACAAAAAGTTACATCGGCCTGATAGAAAGAATAAATGAAATAAATAAACGATTATTTATGGATTAAGGGGCATCAGAATAATTCATCACAAAAAAGCTTGAGATTACTTCAAAAAAGGACGAACAATGTTCTAGAAATAAACAAACACAACACAACCAATCATTTAAAACATTTTATAAATTAAAAAAGAAATGGACCGATGATAACAATGTCTGGAAAATACCAAAAAACACCAAACTTTAATTCCTGAAAGACGTCAAAAGACGTCACACTCACACAGAGACGTGAATAATGAAAACACCACACACCGAGCTGGTAAAAAACCGAGACACATCTGACAGACCGAAACCAAAAAAGATAGACGGACCAAATTGATCGAAAACGACCGAGCATTCATTCATCATCCCGCTAACTTCAAAAACATATCCCAAAATCTGACCGTTTTTCTCGCAAGGAATGTTAAGAATTGTGCAAATTTTCAGTATGGATTGTTGTTACCTTTTCAATACTTCTACTGTTTGTTTGTTTTATAATAATTAATAATAAGAAGTTAATCACTAAAAAAATTCAACCGTTCAAATTAAGAGTGTAATAAACAGTAAACAGCTGTTAGGCTCAGGAATCGGAAGATTAACAAAATCCTAAAGAAATACGGGTGGCTGCGTGATCGTGCTACCGTGTTTTGGCGGTTTTTTGTCTTTCTCAAGATAATATAAAATTGTAAAAATACAAGTGAAACGTGTTGATACGTAGTGTAAAACGGCTTGAAAAAATGTGTTTTTTCTTTAAGCGTCTTGCCATTTATGGCTTTGGAATTTTGGAATTAATATATTGGGTTGTCCGGAAAATAATGCAGGATTTTAAGTTTTCATTAAAAAAAATCTATATAAAATATTCTGTTTACGTTTACAGGATTACTCATTTGTATGAATGTCAACACTTATTAATCCTCTTCCAAATGATATTGTTTGTTTACCTCTGTAGCATTCCGCTACTTGGAAATAATTCAGTCATCCTTATAATGTCAAAGCGAGAATTTCGTACGATTTTCTTTTACGAGTTTAAACTCGGCCGAAGCGGAGCCCAAACGGCTAGAAACATTAACCAAGTCTGGGGCGAGGGTTGTGTTAATGAGTGCACTGTGCAAAGGTGGTTTAAAAAATTTCGGGAGGGAGATTTCAGCCTTGAAGATGAAGAAGGTCGTGGAAGGCCTTCCTCTCTTAATGATGATGTTCTGCGATCAGTGGTGGAAGAAAACCCCAAAACAACTGTTCGAGAACTTGCAGAGCAACTCAAAGTCAGTAAAACGACCGTCGCTGACCACCTCAAGGCGATTGGAAAAGTGAAAAAACTCGAAAATTGGGTTCCACACTCATTAAACGATCGCCAAAAAAATCAGCGCTTTGATGTTTGTGCATCACTTCTTTGTCGAAACAAAAATGACCCATTTCTGGCCAGAATTGTTACATGTGACGAAAAGTGGATTCTGGACAGTGGCTCGACAAAGGAGAAGCTCCAATACATTTTCCAAAGCCCCCAACTCATCAAAAAAAGGTAATGGTTACGGTATGGTGGGCTTCATTTGGTTTAATACACTACAGCTTCTTAAATCCTGGCGAAACCATCAATGCTGAATCATACTGTAACCAAATTAATACCATGCATCAGAAATTGGCAGTAATGAAGCCCTCTTTGGTCAATCGGAAAGGGCCCATTTTGTTGCATGACAACGCTCGACCACATGTGTCACGTGTAACGTCACAAAAATTATTGGAGCTTGGCTATGAAACTTTGCCTCACCCACCCTACTCTCCGGACCTCTCGCCTACTGACTACCATTTTTTTAGACACCTGGACCACTACTTACAACACATAATATTCAAAAATCAAACGGAACTGGAAAATGCATTTATTGACTTTATCAATTCTAAAAATTCTGAATTCTACTCAGACGGAATTAATAAGTTACCAACACGTTGGGAGAAATGTATTGAGAGTATGGGAAATTATTTTGATTAAAGAACATTGCTTTAAAGTAACTAGTTTCTTTTTTTTTGTTTAATACCAAAATCCTGCATTATTTTCCGGACAACCCAATAAGTGAGTACCAATAATTCCAAAAAAGTATCACTAGAAATACGACAGCTTCCAAAAAAATGGACATGATATGATAACAGCTGAAGTTCTTCAAGAACTTCCCAAAAAAGCCGTCGTCATTGTGACTTTTTTATTTAACGTAATATTGAGAACTACACACTTTCCCATACAATGGCAACTTCCTTACATTAAAACCCCAAAGCCTCATAAAAATTTAATTGCCCCATCATATTATCTTCCTGTTAGTTTGTTACCCGTTCCTTCTAAATTCTTCGAAAAATTATTTTAAGAAAGAATTAGCTCTATTGCTGCTTTAAACATCTTACCAGACCATCAAATGGATTTAAAAACCTATCATTCTAATACTCAACAACTTCACAGAGTTACAGATTTCATTACTTCACGAATCGCGCAGAATCTGCACACGACTGGAGTGTTTCCGCATGTTGCTAAGGCTTTCAACAAAGTTTGGCGGGTTGAGGGATTTTTATACAAATTAAAATTATTTTTACTCCAGACTTATTATCTGATTTTACAAACATACCTTAAGGAGAGATTTTTCGAAGTATACCAGGGATAGGAGACTTCTGAGATGGAAGAAATACTTTTAGGTTGGCCACAAGGGTCAATACTCGCTCCTCTGTTGTTCACAATTTTTACTTTGCATATGCCCACAAATGAGAATGCACTTACCGCCACATGCGCAGATGGCACCGCCATATTAACTAGTCATTCCTCTTCTACACAAGCTTCACGTATGTTACAAAACCACATATCAAAAATTTAAAAAATAGAGCAATCTTTGGAAAATAAAGTTTAACCTCTCAAGTCACAGCATACCACCTTTTTTACGCTCAGCTGTCCTAGCATACTTATACAATGCACTTGTTCGTCAATTCGACAAAGTTAACTATTTAGGACTTACATTTGATAGAAGAGTAACTTGGAAACCACATACACGATTAAAAAAACAGACACTCAACAAACGACTTAAAATGTTTTATTACTCAACCGGCAATCAAAATTACCATTAAAATCATAACTGTCGATATAGACACATACTCAAACCTTTATGGATGTACGGGTGGCCAAGCTTATGGATCGGCCAAATATTCCAATATACAAAGATTATAAAGTTTTCAATCCAAAATGTTAATTGTTTCTGCCTCTTTTTACGTAAACAATAACACACTTAACAGAAATCTTCACATGCTATCTGTTTTTTCAACCATTAAAACATTTTTAAGGCGTTTTCATAGTAAATTACAAAATCACACTAACACACAAATACTACTCTATTCCCCACAATTACCTCATAAGCGACTGAAAAGATTATGGATAAGAGACCTCTTAAAAGATTAATATAATTTTATTAATCCAGAGCATTGATTGGCAGCTTTCTCTATAAAGCCCGTAATAACACAATAGTAAATTGACATCCAATCTGCTGGTTGTACGTAATACATGTACAGTTGTAGACAAAAATAAATGAAGTGAAAAAAATTTGAACGTTGTTTTTTCAATTAATTATTAACATTTAAAATTCGTCAACGGCTAATAAAACTGGACGTCAAACCATGAAAAATTAGAGGCCGGCTTCGTTGCACGCCGCTACGACTTTTCATTTTTCCGAAGTCACAACGGCATAAACGCCTACAACTTTTCCTCTTTGCTGAGATTATGTAAAAATCAAAAGGCCGTTAAAGCAAAGGCCTGTTTTTTTAATACCGAAATTTCTTGGAGTGTAACAAGGATTGTATACGCCAAATTAACGATTGTCATTTCCTAGTGGTTTTGTTCATTTATCAGTCATTGCCGTTTAGTTTTTGAAAATATACTGCTGATAATCGAAGTAAATTTACGAATATTCTTTGTGTATGGTAAACAATTTTTGTAAAATTAAAAACTGCCGTCACACTCTCGTATAGTTCATTCTTTATTTTGATCAGTTTCAACTAAATCCAAAAATTCTGATTTTATCAAATTTAGCGTTGGTTTAATGTTCAAAGCAAAATTTACTACTTGGGACATGACAACTGATTCCATGCCAGATAATCAACCTACATGTTAGCGATACCTTTGAGTGATGGATATAATCAAAGGCCAATAATCTACTAGTTGACATTTAAATTTATTCGTTACAAGCTAATTCATTTCAGAAAATTGAATATAGTAGGTCTCGATACTTTTCCGTGCGCTTAAGGGACAGAAATGTTAAGCTAGAGAAGAAGAAATTTTCGTAAGATACAGATTTATTTCATGTAAGAAAATCTGTTAACATAAACTTGGGCGTTGTTCGGGATATATAAATAAATTTAGGGACTGGATAATAAAAGCAAAAGAAGTTTTAAAAGACTGAACTATAACCAATAACCAAAAACCAGTAATCTACTTGAGATACAAATTTATTCCTTGCAAGATTATCCATTACCAGTAACTTGGGTATAGTAGTGTGTCCATAAATTTGGATACTGGATTGTTTAATTGACAGAAGTTTTAAGATTCAGAAGAAGATTGACTACTTGAGATACAAATTTATTCCATGCAAGATAATCCAATCATAGAAACTTGGATGTATCAGTGATTCGATACTTTTGGTTGTTAGTTTACTTAATAGACTGAAATTTTAAGAGACTGAAGAATATTTTGCAAGTACATCGTATAATCAAGTAAAATCTTTGAAACAGAAGCTTGTTATAAGAAATTTATAAAGATTATTATAAGAGATTTCTTTATTTCCATCGATACTTGAATCCGAGATTCGTTAATAGGAAAATTTTTTTAAGATGCGCCGCGTCAAAGATTTCTTTTTTGAAATAAAAATAATTAGAAAAGCCAACGATGATCAACTGAAAATGCAAATAAAGAATTTATTGTGCGCCAATTGGTGAATTGTGATTTCTGTCTATTTTCCAGTTAGCTTTTTTTTTACTTGGTCGAAGCATATGTAAAGGAAAATATTTTAGAGAGGAGTTTCTGTTTTTCATTGCTTCTGTATCTACCTTAAAGATTAGTAGGGCAAGGTCAGGAACGATCAGCAAAGCCGCCAAGCCTTATATCCAAATGGCTAAGCATTCGAATTCACTATGATATAGATAACCGTCTGGTCTTTAGTTTTCAAATAAATTGTTTGTTTTTCTTTTACTTTCGGCGTAAATCGCCACTCAAACCCTCTGAAACAACTTAAGACACACTAAACTTCACGGGATTTTCTTCAAGCTTTGGCACCTATTCAAATCTCTCTCCCCATGTTGTTTACAGCCTGTTTATTCTTCCGCACAGGCGCAATAAATTATTTTAACCATTCCACATAAGCGTTTATGCCGGAAATATTCTTCTCCATTCAGCTGGGCAGGAGTGACGACAAGATTGTCGCAATGAGGGCTGTTGACTTTCTCTGAACATTGCTCACAGGCGGACGACCGCCAATTAGAGAGGCACCATTAGAAAATTAGTCCCAGTTCACTGTTCTCCTCATCCTCAGCTCTTTCCGCATTTTCCCTATCGTAGAACGAATCCAGACCATATCTCTACTGTGCAGTTCCGATGAGGTGCATTATCTACGTAGGTAACCGTTTCAAATTAATATACCAACAAAAAGTACAATGTTAACTAGGATTATTTTAATTCATTGTTTCAGTAGTCCGATAATAATTATCCGGGACGAGGGAGATCTCCGCAATAGTCAGCCCGACGCCCTGATTTTCATGTGTGGTGTAGGCTTAAGTCGGAAGTGTGTAGAGTACTCATTGAGGACAGAGAACACCTGATTGCAAGGATTCGGAAATCGTGTGAAGAGATTAGCCAACAATGAAGAAGTTCAAAGGGCTACATCAGTTGACCAGATGTCGACAGGATATTTTTCAAGGAAGCCAGTTCCAGCAACTTTTTTCATTAAAAAATCGAACGTTTTTTGATGACTTCATTGTAATTTGTATTAAATTAATCCATATTTGCTCATAATTGTCCATATTAATTATTCCAATTAATTTTTTTTTAATCTAAGGTTTGTGGTTGAGATGAAAAATTAGGACGAGCGGGATTCGAACCGACGACCTTCGGCTCAATTCGCCTCTGCTCTAACCACTTGAGCTATCGTGACTTCGATCCCTTCGGACATCAACACATCTCACCCTACAACCGTTCGCATTTTCCCTCTTTTTGCCATATTTTCATAAGCATATATTTTGCCATATTTGTATTATTTTTGAACTGTTATTGCGATCTGAATAAGATCACTTGTCAACATTCAAAGAGTATTGGCAGAAAAAAGTGGTTTTTATTTAAAAAACAACAACGTGTTTTTCTCGATAAAACCTTAAAATGGCATTTGTTTGGAACGGGTTGAGATATATATGAATGATTGGCGGCATTTAATTACAATTTTGGTCTAATTTCGTATCGTCATCTACTTGCAATACCCACTGTATACACAATACCTACAATACCTATCATACACTAAAATACAAAACACCTGACACGATTTTGTTTGTTTTTTCAAACTATATGTATTTTTATCGTTATAACTCCTACAAATTCATTAATTTCTGATGTTTAATTTGGTTTACATTAAAAGAAGTATGTTATAATTAATATAACGGTAAAAATACATATGCACAGTTTGAAATATATACAAATTACGAGTGTCCGGTTTTTGCCTTTTTTTACCTTCTAAACCAAATTAAACGAGATCAGAAATTCATGATTTGAATAAGAATTATTTAATTATGATGATTTGAAAAAAAATCACCAAAACACCGGAAAATCATTTGGTGTAGATTAAAATTTAATTATCTCGTATATACCCGGTGCTTCTCTCTCTATGATTCCCTAGTAATTGTAGAGAACTTGATGCAGGACGTCTAGAAACTAGGCTATTCTCAGGAAGACTTCTGATGACGGTGTTAAAACACACCCTTACATTTCGTACCGTTGACTACCTATCGTAGTCGTTAAAGGCGTTAGAAGGCGTTAAATGACGGTTCCTACTACGGAACCGTCTTGGCCAAAGCATCTGCCCGAGAGATATTTTCTCGATTTAAAACCATGCTTTCATGAAAAAATTCATAATTAATTTTTTATTCAACTTTATTGTACAACAAAAAAAAACATATTTTTAACGGAGGGTTCGCAACAGCAGAGGTCCCATCAATCCTCGGGGTGCAGGTGGTTGAATTTGTAGCTATGTCGGGTTCGATGGGAGGGCCGTTGGATTCGAACCTTTACCTCATAGTGATGAGCGCCGGTCAACCGTTGCGGCCAGTAAAAAAATTTAAAAAGCCAATTAACTCACTCAACAAGTTGGCTTTGGAAAGCATGAAATTTGACTAATTTTTAATCTGAAGTGTAAAAGGATTAATAACACTCTATAAAGGTAAACAACAAGTTATTAATGCTGAGTGATTGGTTTTGTGATAAAACAAATTCTATTATTCGGGATAAAGCTTGCTTTTATAAAGCCCATTACACTCTTGGAGAAGACATTTGGAAACACAAATGGCTTATGGCCGGGCAATTCGACCACAGGGAGATGTGTGTTTCCGGCCCTATAAAGGGAGTGTGAAAACTATTCGACATAATATGGCAAAAACCTTTTAACAAATGCGAGACTGGTCCCTAACAAATTTGCTATTCCCGATTCTATCTCCAACTGATTCTCCTTCCATCCATACGTTGAGGAGGCATCTGGTAGCGGCTAATGCGAAGAGGCTCTAGCCATTTATTCAGATGGTTCCAAATCCGACAACGGTGTGGGCGCAGCCTTCCATATCCCAGCTAGTTCCTTCTCAAAACAATTCAAACTTTCCCGCATTGCCTCCATTTTCACCGCTGAAGCTCTAGCAATCCTAGAATCCTTAAAATATGCCCAATCAATTAATCCCCATAATCTAATTATCTTTTCCGACAGTCAGAGTGTCCTATCCGCCATTTCCAATATCCACAATTCTAACCACCCTTTAATATCTCATATATTTAACACCACCATTCAACTAACCAATAGAGGCACCGTAGTGCACATAATTTGGTCTAAAGGCCACAGCAACAACAAAGTTAATGATGAAGCGGACCGGCTGGCCAAGTCTGCGGCCTCCGCTGGCATTCCCTGCTCTATTATCTCCCCTAGAGATCTTAGGCCCACATAAACAGTTACTGCAGGCTCCGTTGGCAAAATGAATACTCCGCCAGCAAAAAAGGAAAATTTTATAAATTCATCCAATCTATCATTCCTACCTTCCCTTGGTTCCGATCTTACAATAGTCCTCGCCATTCCCTCACCTCTATAATTCGGCTTCGCCTAAACCACAATTGTCTTCCCTCCCACCTCTATAAAATAAATATCCTAGACTCTCCTTTCTGTTCCTGCGACCCCTCGTGCATAGCTGATTCCAACCATATTTTACTAGCCTGTCCCAATACCTCCATCAATCGAGAGTCCCTCTACAACACTCTAATTTCTAATAATATCCCTCTTCCTACCTCAATATCCGTTATACTCTCTTTTACCCGCAATCCCGCAATGTATACATTTCAAACTTGAAGTTAAGAGATTTAGCCAATATGTTAGACCGTAAGGCAAAAAAAAAATTCACTTTTTGTAAAAAAAGATTCATTTCAATTCATCCAAAGTAGTTACAAAAACTGAATCTATGTACTCACCCCATCTTCATCATTTCCAAAATTTCTATGACGTTACAGTTTTAAACAACATCAGCTGAAAACCTCTTCCCACCGAGCAGAGGTTGAGCTCGAGAAGGGAAACCGAATTTCTTAAAGGTCCCCCAGCCAGTGATGACAATGATAATACATAATTTAAATAAGAGATAATCGGCCGTATTATTTGTAATTTATGGGATGGTTAATATCCTAAAAAAGTATTATTATTCCCTATCGTTAATACATATCTCCATCCCACAAATTCATCCATCTCTCCTTTTTATTTTCCTAACAATGTCTCCGATTAACATATATTTTACAGGGAGGGGTACAAAATAATCTATTGCAGGCAATTCGACAAAGTAATGTCTTGACAACATTACAGCATGTGATTTGGTTTAATATGATAAGTGCCGGCGAAAATGGCAAGCTGGAGTGAAAAACGATTTTTTTTCTTGGAACCTTTTTATTACGAAATTGCAAGTTGGTCGTTGTTTCATTATAGAAAAGCCGACTGCTTTCGTTCTCACCGCCAGAATATCGGTTATCGCAGCGGCGAAGTTCAGTGAGGTAACGATGAGAAAGCTCCGGCCCTACTTTATGTCAATCCGGCTTCATCCAATAAAAAAATAAACAACAAAACACTAAATTTTATAATAATGGATTTAATATTACAAAATGCAGATCGAAAGTGATTTATTAATTTGTCAGTTAGCAAAAATGACAGCAGGGCGATAAAACGGGGTGGCTTTAGAGCTTCCCTTTACTAATGATATTAAAATGCAATCACGCTGTAAAAAATTGAAAGTCAGAAGTGACCGTTGTGATTCTATATTAAATCTGTTTTAGATGTTTTATGGTCAAACTCTATTTATCTGTTTTTATTGGAAAATTTAAATTAACGATTACTGCTATGCAAAGTTCCATGCATGCCGTTGCTATAAGCCACGATTCAAGTGCCAAGGATCTTAGTTTATCAGCCCGAATACCACACTAAACTACCTACATTTGGCATATTCAAAGATTCCACTTTATGATTTGTCAAAAGCTTAAGGTAAGTGTGCCAGCAAAAATAATAAAATATACTTTTTTTATAAGTGAATATCGTGAATGTTGTGTACAATGAAGTTTGGTTTCAGGGGAATAGTCGTTTGTTCAACCGACAAAAATTCACAGAAAATGAAAAGAGTATTGTATTGCTTCTCCCTGCTTATAACTCCGTCTTTCAGAGCCTCTAATCTATATGGCCATGCACTTCTGACCATTGTGGTCCGTATGTTTTTGCTGTGTTTTTATTCGGCCTGCCGATCTGTAGATATAAATTTGATGAAGTGGCTGTGGGTATTTTGGCACAGCGTCCATTAGGACTGTTATGTCCGCCACTTATGTATTACAGCTCACGATCTAGATACGAACTTTTTGATACCTCTACACTCTCGGGTTTGTGTAATATTAAAAGACGTGAATGACCGGAGCCAGTGCCGGTTTAACATATCAACTGACTCGTAGATCAACAGCTAGTGTAAGTTTGTGTAATTCATATATTTTCATGTGCCTATTAAGAAAGCAATGTCAAGACAACAGACCTGTGATAAATTGAAATTTCTTTTCGGTTTTGTTACAGCAGTCTATTTTAACAATAGGCAAGGCTATCTTGATGATTGTTGTCCTGTTTCTTAATTTTCATATGACCATTCAGTCGGCAAGGTCCGGTCTACAGACCTGTGATAATCAAGTTTTTCCTGTTTTCTTGTCTTTTGTAAGCTTAGGCAAGATTGTCTGATGATTGTCCACACTTCTGAACAACGCCTCCGTTTGTTCTCGCTGCCTGTTTATATAATTTTTGGGTTTCTTCATTTTCAAGGCAGAACCGACACAGATTATATGTTAACCATATCCAATATTTTCATATGCCGACTGTCTACGATGTCCAATCCACAGACTTACGGCAATACTAAATTTTATCGGGTTTTGTTACACCAAGTGTGTCGTAAGCTTAAACAAGGCAAAGTCTTCTGTGCGGTTGTTCCACCTTGAAGTCTTTGCCTTGTTCCGTTGCTTCTTTTTATGGCAGACAATTTCTTCACTGTAATCAGGCTATCCATGATCTAACCTCAGATGATGCCAACATCAAGCTTTGTGCCTCATTAGCACAGTGGTCATTTGTGCAGAAAAATTGGTATTAACCTTAAATTTTATCACATAAATACCAAATAGAGTTAGCGAGACCTCTCTTCCTAGCTCATTTAGTACATGGTATAGATTTCTAATGTTCTTCCTAGTTTCAGTTGTATGGGGTCGACGAGGCGGATTGTAAAGCCTTGTATGAGCTTATGTGAATTAACTTGTTTTTCCATGAGTGAAGGTGTGCTTATCATGTCTCCCGTGATAATTAGACTTCTTTTCGGATCCATTAGGAGAATTCTTTTTGATTTTGTGAGTGTGTTTTCTGTCTTTAAGACTTTAAGTGTTTCCTACCATACAATCGTCGATCTGCGCGCGTTTAAACAATAACCGCTAATCTCTGATACAATGGCGGTCAGTGGTTTGTTTAAATTACAATCGGACACCTGCCTTACATAGAATATTTCCGCATTTATTTATTGCTCATTGGTATTCGCCATAGACAATGCCAAAGCTCATGTTGACGGCATTGTCGTAAGCCTTCCGTGTTTAAATCCAGTTCGCTGACCTATTCTCCACGAGGTCAGAAACAGACGACATGGGACAATAAGACTCCTTTTCACAGACAATTGGCACGTTGGGCAATATTTTTGAAATCGGTTTATTTTGTTTATTAGCCCGGCCAAGAGGCAGAAAACGTTCCACTCAGCGAGTTTCGCGAGAAATAGCCGTGGCCCATGTGAAACTCATGAGCCGCTTTACAAACAATGCGGCCCTTGTGTCTCACGAGTACTAAAACGATAAACATGAACAATACAATCTTGATTTACTACAGACAATTTTTCTTCCTTTATTTCGTCGTTAGTGAACCTGTACAAAGACTTTGATGTTACTTCTTTAAAACAAGAAAATCATTTTGTAACCATTACCAAAAATTTTTTTTATCAAGTTTATAATTTCCAATAAAATCACTTTATCGAAAAAAGAATTACAAAACAGGCTTTTAGAGTGCAGCAATATTAAACTTCATTGTATTAAAATTTAAATATTTTATTTGAATGATTTTAAAACCTAAATTTATAAATTTCGTTTTCATCGTGGTAAAAATATATGATGATTTATGTTATTAGATTATTATTAATTACTTTTGATTTCACAATAGATTTTCTTTCTTCGAGTTTAATAATTAAAATTTATCTGGAATACGAAATTTTTATTTCAATTATTGCGAATCGAGCATGCTGGGTGGTCTAAATGATTAACTGATAGTAGTAAATCAGGTTTATTTTTAATCAATGTAGATCACGTATCACTCGTGTTCAGAAAATAGATATTTTATAACCATTAATTTTGAACTTTTTTCTCGAATCGGCCCTACTACTTTTCGTTATTTCTACTGAACACACTCTGCAATACTACACATGCATATTTGTGTGTTCTGATTATCAAAACTGTCATCATTCTCTATGTTCTGCACTTGTTTTTCTTATTCATGCTCTCTCTCTCTCTCTCTCTCTCCCTCTCTCACTTTCTCTCTCTCTCTCTCTCTCTCTCTCTCTCTCTCTCTCCCTCTCTCGCTCGCTCTCTCTCTCTTTCTTTCTATCTAACTATATATCGATTTATTTCTTATCTATTTTCTCTATGCTGGATAAGCATGTGTTTCTCTCATCCACTTTCTCTCTCTCTCTCTCTCTCTCTCTCTCTCTCTCTCTCTCTCTCTCTCTCTCTCTCTCTCTNCCCTCTTGCTCCTTTTCTTCTCTCTCTCTCTCTCTCTCTCTATTTTCTTCTCCCTCTTGCTCCTTTTCTTCTCTCTCTCTCTCTCTCTCTCTCTCTCTCTCTCTATCTATCTATCTATCTATCTATCTATCTCCATCTGTTTATCTTATCTCTATCTCTCTCCATCTATTTAACTCTCTCTATCTCTCTATTTTCCTATCCCTATATATCTTTCTTACACTCTCACTCTTTCTCAGCCTTACGCTCTATTTTTCTCTATCTCACTCCCTGTCTCACTCTCCCCCTCTCACACTCACTCCCTCTCTTCACTATGCTATGTATGAGGTCTTATTCTCTCACACTTTTGCTTTATATGTGTTTCTCTTATTCACTCACACACTCTTTCTTATGTAATGATAACAACCTTTTATGTGATTAAACAAATTAAGATACACTGTAATTTCTGTTGATAACGATTGAAATTTCTTTTTCTAGTTTTATCCACATTAGAGAACAATTAATAAGATATTCACTATAATATTGTTTGCATTTTTCATTTTTTGTTATCAAATCTTGCAAGTAAATTCCTTTTTTAAAAAGCTTGGTGTTGAAGCAATAAATTTGAGTTGTGATCAATTCTGTATATTTATGCCTTTTAGTATATTTTGGTTTTCCAATTGACAAAGAAATATTTCAAATTCACTAAGAGATCATATGTATCTGATAACTTAAGCTAGTTGCTTTGTTCGCTATTTTATAGTAATAATAACAATTTTTTATTATTGTTTTAAAGTATGAAAATAGGAAAGCTTGAATCAAGGTCTGCAGAAAGATCTCATTTAATTGAAGATTATGAACACTGAAACTTTTATGCAAGACAATAGTTAAAAATGGTCATTGTTCAAAAAAGGAATTTAGAGACTGGCTTTTAACTATCTAATCAATGAGCATAAATGTTTAATATTGCAACTGAATTGGAAAGATCGATTAATAACTTTTTACTGGACGTTCATTGATCCCTAACTCCTGCGCTAATGGAATTCTTGGACAAATAAAATCGGTCAAAAATTGAAGCAATCCGCTACTGAAGAAGAAAATTGCACCAAAAAAGACCAGTGATTTCTTAATACGGGCGTAAAGAATTTGGATGACAAGCTGTGGGAAAAGGAATACGCGGCGTGACCAGAAAGGTCTATTATTGCACAATATGCCTCGGGGCATGGGCCGGTTGGATAATCCGCAAAAAGCAAAGTGACTGTACGAATCGTCAGCCCAGGAAATCAAAATAAAAAAAGAAGAAAAATTACGGAGACGGAATGTGTGACAGGAAGTTAAAACGGTACAAAACCCGGTGGTGTCCAATTATATAACATGCGATTAGTATTAAACGCTCGTTGACTTTGGGTTAGACCAGCTGTGACCTTCATGTGAAAGTGGCATATAATAACTGGTTGAGTACCTTTCTCCGATAGTCTAACGATCGTTCTGCAGATTCTTTCGTCGTCTGGCATTGTACAATAGCACTGTTTGACGGGCAAGGTCATTGTCAACAACGATTCATTTTTAATAAGTAGTACATTCATTGTAAGTATCTTACGTCTACGGATAATGAACCTATTTCGGGAGTTTTGATCTGCCAACGCGCAATGATTATGTCGAGAAAACGGAATACCTCTGGCAGAAAAAAATGATCGGACATTATTCAATGCTGTAAACTTCATGTTTTTACGTTTAGATCATAAATATTATCTATAACCTCTATGCTAACACCCTTCTTCATAAGAAAAAATATTTTGTTCACAGCCGATGCATATATACTTTTGAAGGGATTGAAAAAAAAGTGTAACTCATAAAAATGCGATATTGCGATGAGAAAGAGGCGAACGATCTCTTTTTCTCAAGTTTGTCACTTAACTCGGAATCATAGGATTCGGGGAGATGAAACGTGTCCTCTGTGTAACGGAAATTCGCGAAGCAATGGCTGTTTTAATGAGCTTTAACTCCTTTCTTCTAGGTTACGCCAACTTTTTGGATTCGTGTACGGTCGCAAACTGTTATTTTGGAAACTGTTGCATTAAAGATGAGAGGATTCTGTTCAAAAACGCGGAATCCTTTAACAAAAGGAGCTTTTTCCGTTCACAACATCCCCAGATTGATTTTTGCAATTTATATTATTGCCAATTTTATCTCAATGAAATTTTGTAATAATGTATTGTTAAAGAAAACTGTTTAACAACAATTCGACAGGTAATATTGTATTTTTTATAGTAACAAATTCCATCTACCAGGTAATCAGAAAGGTTCGTGCGTGTTTAAAGAGTTTAATAAGTAACACAATTAAAACGAATGTAAAACTATTTTATTCGGGGAAATAGTGTCCATCGGCATCTATAACCGTCTCCCAACCAGCTGCATATAGCATGTAGCTACATATAGCCCAGTGATTCCATTCCTATAAAAGTTGGACCCTGGAACTAAAAAGTAAATTCAGCTCATTTTCCAGTTGTTGGAAATTATCGAACTCCCGATTGCTATTGCCATTGCTAAGAAAAGGTTAAAGTCAGTAGGGGCCTGGTCTGGAGAGTACGGAGGTGTGTTAGGACTTCCCAATCAAGCTTCATAATCACCTTTATCATTCTCGCTGTATGTTCTCTCGTTTTCATGGTGAAAAATTACACCTTTTCTGTTCTCAACAGATACTCGCAGCATCTTTAATATTTGATGATGCGGAATGTAGTCGAATAGTTCTTTTTTGTATGTGTTTGTTCCGAGAAAACACGGAAAGACAAACAAAACCAGAAAAAAGAACTAGACTCGTTTCAATTAGCGTGAATAGATTTCTATGGTGGTCTGGCAGGAGTTTGAAGTGCACGATGCTTGCCGTACTCTATCAAACACAAAGCGTCCATGGGACATGGTAATTTGGTGACAGCCAATGATACGACCTTTTGGTGTTCCTGTGCAGGATCCGTTTTTCATCCGTCGGTCAATTTATGAGGAACCGATTTTCTCAGCTTCTTCGTCTTCTCAAGTCGATACCAGGGCGAATGATTTCATCCCGAGTGAACTCTCTGGCACGCCTTTGACATCTTTGATGAATCTTTAAATCAAGCTTCCCTTAGTTCGTCATCATTCAAGATAGAAGGTCTTCCAGACTGTGGTTCATTTTCAATCCCCTCATTCCCAGAAGCACATTATTGGAACCACTCTCTCACTTATTGATTCATTACCGAGTGCAGTGCAAATTTTACGAGCTGCCTCACCCACCCAAGTACCGAGCTTAACTTCATACTATAAGCACCCACAATTACGTGTTTTGAAGCAATGACAAAGAAACTTTTATAATTTACAGTGAACTATTCGAGACGTTTTTCTTTATTAATTGACACATTTTTCTCTTGGTGTTACCTTATGTAAACATCCCTTCCCCCTATGCAAATTGAAATGTTGATTAACTGTATTGAAACAAAAATAAATAAAAAACCGCACCAACTCTTCTGGTTACTTAGTAGATAAGATCGCTTTTTAAAGGTCAAGATTTTCATAAAATTACCGTCCTTTGATATTTGGTGAAAGTGGTTGCAATACTTCCGATCCATTCAACAAACAAATGCAGCTAGATCACTTTCGGGGTGGGTTAAAAGGAAATATCTTCTTATAGAAAGTGAATAAAAAACAAACAATAACCATCCAGTCATAAATAAACCAAGAAGATATCATCATTTTTTATATTTATGTGCAATATCATAAGAAAGCAAACGGTAGAGGGCCCCGAAATATTATCATAACGAGGACCGAACGGATCAAATTCCCATGCGGCAATCGGCGATGATGTCAAAAGACATTGAATTATCTTTTTCCGGCGTATAGGAGGTCAATATGTCACCTAATACGCGTGATCATTTTGAACAACTATGGGGAAGGAGTGTGAACGGCCTTTGCCTTCGAATATAGTCTCTATTGTGCATACTAATCGTATATAACTTCGTAGAGTATCTACCAACTATCATACTACCGAATGCACAGCGTGAACGTTCTCGATATTAAGATAATATCTCGTGTACTCCCTGGCAAGTCATACGGCCATTGGGTAGACTATTTTATTATAAGGATATAGTATTAGTTTAAAGGTGACAATTTAATTTTTAGAACTTTCTGCTGGTGTAAACGCATGAAAAGTGATGACCGTCGACTTGGTGGAAACCTAACCCGATTCAGAAACCATGGCCAGTGGATTCAATAGGAAATCAACTTCAAATTCTCGCTGGATCAGGCGGCAGATCTTTGGATGCAGACGGATGGACGGACGATACAACAACACAAACAAAAGACAAAAACGTTAGCAAAGGAGGCAACCCGGAAGGCAAAAAGGTGTACACAGTGCATACCCGATCTTAATAATGGGCCTAGGCCTGGAGAATTTCATAATATTGTTGCTTCAAACACGTCGAGTCAAAATTGAATCACGCAATACAAAAATAGAAACACACAACTGAAATTGGTAGAATTCCAAACGCGTCTGAGAAAATCGACGAGGATAGGCGGGCCATATACATCCTTCCTGTTAAAATTAGTTTTTCTCCCTCCCAATTTAAACAACATAAAGCAGCAACATACTAGAGTACAAAGTTGAGATGAAACATAAAAGTTAAAAATTATCTGAAGAAATTTAAATTAAAAAAAAAACCTGTTGTATTCTTGAAAAGGGCAAAACTTGTAAGTGCTTACCGGAGAATGCACTTAACTAGCCGTGCTTTGCCGAACTAATAACGTGTTTGGCTCGTTGCCATTACATCCC
The DNA here is from genome assembly GCF_000648675.2 of Cimex lectularius. NCBI lineage: Eukaryota > Metazoa > Arthropoda > Insecta > Hemiptera > Cimicidae > Cimex > Cimex lectularius. The sequence continues at coordinate 290,012 of NW_019392853.1, forward strand.
CTAGGACAAGAACAAGTTGGGAATGGGCTACCTCCAAAAATGTACTCATAAATTTATTCCGTTAATTTTTTTAAAACTAAATTGTTACTAGAATCGTATATTTTAATAAATAAATTTTTGTATCCAGAAGAAAAGCCAGGTTTTTCCCGAAACACACATTGAATTTTTCAAAACAATTGGTTAAATCTGTTTTACATAAAAAAGAAGGCTAAGAGAACTTTGAGTAATATTGGGTTTTAAATTTTTTCGCCCTCGGGTTCTGACTCGGAGAAAACCGGACGTTCTCACTCGATTAAGAATAGGGCATGCGAGGTTGACACACGGATTCTTACTTTGGGCCAAAACCACGTTTGTGTCCGGCATATAGAGAGCTCGATGTGTCCCCTCTAGTTGAAGGGTGCAATTCCTTGCGAATCAAAGAGCGTGCAGGAATGCACCCGATATGAGGGAAACAGGGTTGTTTTATCGTATATATATCAGTGATAGTTTTGGTCCCCTAGATGGTATGTTGAGTGTGAATGTATTTATTGGCGAGATGTTTTACATGCTTTAATGGCTGCATGGTTATCTGATCTTATGAAGATTGTATTTAGCCAGAATTTTATTTAACCTCTTTTAAGATTTTCTAATGCACAAGCATTGATGATTATTTCAGCCTTCCTGAAGATCATCTACATTTGCAGAAGGTGACGCGAGGAGATTATCCTCTAACTTTATTGTTAGTTTATTTGAGATAAAAAGGGTTCAAATTCCTTTTTATCTCCATTGGTTGGTGTATTTCCATTGGTCCTTTGCAGGTTCCGCCAATGCTTTTTATTATCCTTTGGGTTTTCAATGTGGTTCGCACGTGTATGAGAGATCTTAAGTTTTACATCCGAGGAGACCTCTCACCAGTCATCATGAAGTGTAGGAATTATGAAATAACAAGTCCAGCTCCTGACTCTTCATACCCCTCTTTCCATCTGTTTAATTAACAGGGTACACCCGCAAAAGCATCGAGAAGGTGTTAAGCCGGAGTTGAGTATTAGAGGCTATTAAAGACAGCACAGTACCGTCCGTACCTTAAATCAGTCACGGGATGGACCACCTACAACCCTTGAAATGCTAAAGCCAGCTGTATTGCAGGAATCGGCCAACACATTACACACAGACGTACATATATTGTAATTTTTTTGATTTTTGTAAAGTCAAATGTTCTCGTAAAATGTAAAAAATTTCAGGGTATGATGTTAATTACACATAGCCTCAGTTAGATTTAGTCGTTTAATTAGTAAATAATCAAAGTAGGTGGTATTAGCAAACTTAAATTATAGCTTCACAAAATTTTTATACTTTTTGATTTGTTTTTTCAATCGGTCGGTGCGAAAACAGTTAGTGATTTGCCATAGAGAAAGTGAAGTATTTAAAATACGATTTGATGTTTTAAGACACAGCCTACGGGGTCTACACGACAATCCACTAAAGAGATAAGCCCTACTTGGCCCGAGTCAATCCGACCGGTTGAATTTGATTATATTGAAACTTTCTTAACGGTTAGCTTACAAATTAGTCGAAAAAAAATCAGACTTGTACACCGACACGAATTAATTTTTATGCATATTGGTAAATAACAAAAATTGAAATCTTGATTAATCCATTCCTCCTGTACCTCTCTCCCATATTTTTTGCTTACTTGTTTTACTAGTAAAAATTATTACTGACAATAAATTAAAATTTCAAATATATTGTTCTTTAAGCGATAAACAAGCGTAATATTCTGAGTTAAAACAACCTACCATTTTTTCCGCATTATAAATAAAACTTAAAGCAATGATTTTATTTTATTTTTGTCATTAAATGGAAAACATTATAATAATAATAATAATAATAATAATAATAGATCATTGTGGTTTTGATGGCTATCATGCTTTAGGTATGGAATCTATGATTAATAACTAATAAGGAGTACTATAAATTATTCAATTCTACAATAAACTTAAAGAAATCACAATTATTGTCTCTAGAGGAGGAGTAAAAAAGGATGTAAATGAAGTATGAAAATATAATGGAAAAAAATAAGTATCGTAAGAAACTACAAATTAAAGGTATTTTTTATTACAACATTGTTTACAATAAATAGTGCATGTATAAATATATTTTATTGAAGGTCCCTATAGGTCCTTTTTAGCATAATTCCTGTTGTGTATCATACTTCCTGACAACATTCCTATCAAATAGCTATGGAAAAACGTTCTAGAAAGCTATTTACCTTAACAATAGGAAAATTGTCACGATACTATTTAAAAACTAGCCAATTATTGAATAATGTTACCAAACACTAATGATTGTAAAATAAGTTAGTACGATTTTGATACAAATAAGATAGATTTGTAATAACTTAATAAGTAAATATATGACGGGGTCTTCCGAGAGGCTCGTGCGTGTCAAAAACACGACCTGTAGACCCCCCCCCGGAGTGCCCCAGCTGGAAACGAGGAATCGTCCTTATCCGATTGACAATAGGTCATATGTGGTTGACACACGGCCAAAGCCCGCGCATGTGCCCCTTATGCAGAGAAAGGTTGCTCGATGTGTCCCACATAATGGACGCTTGTCATGCCTTGGCTCATTACAGAGATCGTGTAGGCATGCCGCCGAAATTAAGAATGGTTCTCGGGCATAGTAGCGGGTTTCTGGGCTCCTGTTTCACTTTTTCGAGGAGGTGGTTGTTTAAATTTGACATAGATTTGTTTTATATGTTTTGTGGTTGTGTTTTGTTTAAGTTCGTGTATTTATTTGTGCGAATGGTGAGTGGTTGTGTTTGTTTGTTTGTGTGTGTGAGCGCGCGCCCGTGTGACTCTAATATGGATTATAATTATTATATTATGTGTAGGTCGATGAAGGAACTCCACCGACTGATCAGAATGAGTGCATCACCTATATATTTAATTCAGTCCTACGTACAACCTATTTTCCTAGTCCCTGGAAACATTCTGTCATCCGTATGATTCCTAAACCCAAAAAACACACACATTGTCCTTCTTCCTACAGACCCATTAGCCTACTACCGATTTTAGAAAAATCCTAGAACGGCTTATTTTAAAACGTATCCTCCCAATCCTTAATTCTAAAAAAGTTATCCCCGACCATCAATTTGGATTTCGTGACGGTCACTCAGCAGTGCCACCGGGTTGTAGATGTTATTTCTGCCTCTCTTGAGTTGGGACAGTATTGCTCGGGGGCCTTTCTTGATTTGGCCCAGGCCTTCGATCGAGTTTGGCACCCGGCTTGCTGTTCTCGCTCAAGGACATCCTTCCCTCAACCTATTACCTTATCCTTCGAAGCTACCTCACTGACCGGTACTTCCGAGTCATTGAAGGATCGGCGTCTTCCCCAAACCACCTTCTCCTTGCTAATGTTCCGCAGGGCAGTGTTCTGGCGCCCGTACTGTACCAAATGTACACGGCAGACTTCCCATCCCATCCTCAAACTACCACTCTAACCTTTGCAGACGATACAGCGATCCTCTCAAGCAATTCTGATCCAGTCATTTCCAATCAAAACCTCCAAGAACACCTCACACTACTGGAATCATGGTGTAAAAAAAAGACTCAAATTCAACCCAGAAAAATCCACCCACATAACTTTCACCCTCCGCAAAAAGATCCCTCCTCCAGTCTACTTCAATCAAATACCCCTCCCAATTGCGGACAAGGTGCGCTACCTAGGACTATTCATTGAACGTCTGACGTGGAATTCCCACACACGACTGAAACGGCAAGAAGTTATGAACCGTTACAGAGCACTTTCACGACTTCTTGACAGACGTTCTAACCTACCTCTCTTAAACAAAAGACTACTTTATATCACCCTAGTGAAGCCAATATGGACTTATGGACTGGAAGTGTGGGGTTCAGCCAAACATTTCAACATCCTACGCATCCAAAGAGCCCAATCCATCATCCTCAGAAAAATCCTTAATGCTCTCTTTTATGTGTCCAACGACACTACCCATAAAGACCTAGATATTCCTTTTGTCCAAGATGTAACCCACTCCCGTTACCAAAAATTTTTCACAAACCTCCCAACCACTATAAATCCTCAAATTCAAATCCTCTCATCCCGACGAATTCCTTCCAACCCTCTTCGCCGACTAAAAAGACGATGGCCACGGGATCTTCTATCCAGTGACAATTGAATAAAGAATAGTTAGGAGTACTACCGGTGGGTAGTTTCTCCACTCTTGTTTTTCTTAATATTTATTCATACATTATTACTGGATACCAAAATGCAGGTAGTTGTAATATACAATAAAAAAATAAAAAATTTGTACGACTGTATTACAGAACTTAGTCAATTTTGGCTGGATTATATTTTGCATATGTTGGGGCTAAATGACCTAGATGTCGAAAGCCTAACCCGTCGGAGCCGAACCCTTGTTTGGATTTTGCGATCTGCTAGGCATCTGTCTTAAGGGGAATACTATCGACCCAGCAGCATAGCGGGGTAAACTCCCCTGAGGTATGGACCTCGGGGTCAGCGCATCGGGGAGTGACAACCCTTCGGGGTGAAATAAATATATTTATAAATTGATTTTTAAATAAGTTAACAAATAAAGTAGTAAAGAAATGAATAAATGAATAATTAAAAAGTTAATAAATTAAAAAGTGACCAGACAGGTAGGTTAATAATTTAATAGGTTTGTAAATAAATAACCCAGTACAAAGCAAATGCAGAACAACTAGAGGTTTCAGATGGATTAAATACGTTTTATTCTAATGAGCTTCCAAGATCTTGAATTGTCATATTTTCCAATTGAAGCAAAATTAGGTTTTTACTGTTTTGCGAAAAAAATATTGTGTCATGTATTTTAATTACTCTCTGAGCCATAGTATTCCAACTAAAGCAAGTAAGTTCGTGAGGCTCGGATAACGCGAAATTGTATATTTTCTATGTTCAAAGAAGGTTGTTTTTTTATTGTTTTTTAATAATTTACTTTCAGATATTTAAAGTATTGGATATCCTAAGTAAATTTATGGAATGCAAAATATATTTTATATATTGTATAAATTCACTTTTCCACATCCAAAATCTAATTGTAATATGTAAACAATGCTTGTAAATCCCAGGCCCTGAAGATGAATAAAGAAAGAAAGAAACGTTGGCACGATAAAGAAAATGTTTTTCTGAAACCTACATCACACCAGACCGCATCTCACGATTTCTAAATAAATTAACTGATTATATTCGAATGAATAACTTCTCTGAAAAACAAATCATTGATACAGTCGTATCAGCCTTGTACAATATTGTTCAAAATAATCACTATAACCAAGTCTCTAACCAATGAATATACATCCTGTCAGAACATGGAAGCCACATAACATTGTATATAAATTTAACAAAATAGCTATATTAAATGTCGGGTTCTTATTACACGTTAAACGCTGCTATGATATCAACGTCGTTACATATTGTGCATAGAAATTTCTTTTATGTCTTAGTCGGCATTCAGTTCGCTGTGAGTTTTCATTTTTTCTTTCTTTTCTCTTTTAAATAAATGAAATCAGGAACAATCAAGGGTTTACTAATCTTGAAAACCTTAATACTTTACAGTGGAATATTCTCTCTTTCCTAAAAATAGGCTTTCGCTAGAGGTCGAATTGACAACAGAAGAAAACAGACGTAGGTATTGGTTGAGAAAAAAATTTTTAGAAGATTTTTTATCCCAACCAATACTTTATATAAAGAGTAATTAATTGAAAAACATTATTCGGTCAATCGGACCACGAACTCTAATGAATTTAATAAGTAAAATAAAGTACATTTTAACTAAAGCTCTCCGTGGCCATTTCATTTGTAGCCGAGAATCGAATTGATTACACGACATTTGAAAAATGGCAAGAAGGAGGGAAAATTCGAAAGGAAGGGTTCAGATGGGAAGTTAGTGTCCGAATGGATCGAAGCCACGATAGCTCAAGGGCCATTCTTGCCAGCAGCGGCGTATTTAGCCGAGGGTCGTAGGTTCGAATTCCGCTCGTGACACTGACTTTTTTATCTCAACCAATACCTTATATAAAGATTAATTAATTGAAAAAGTTGTTAACAACTTTCAGTTTAATGTCCAGATGGTGGCTGTTGCAGTCAAACTTCTTAAAATATCCTTGACGATCCTTTCATTGTATATTCAGCCACAGACATCCCTTTCTGAACGGGAGTCGAGCATGGTGCTCGGTCAGTTTTCCCATCCCCTTTTGGTATGTGGAGACTTGAACGCGCATCACCACGCAAGGGGCTGTTCATACTCAGATAAACCTTGTAGAAATTTACTAAATACCATAGATGAACTCTGAACCATAGATGCTATCTGAATGATGGATCTCCCACATTAATATCGAAACCTAGAAATAAACCCTCAGGTCCTGACTTCTCACTTTTATTAGCCTCCTTATCTCCTTCTTTTACCTGGAGAACGTTACCCGACAACCTGGGCTCTGACCAATTTGGTATAGTTATTAGTACCAGCTTCGTAAGTTTTATCCTAAGGGGTCTTGGGAAAAGCGAACTGGAGCCTTTATACTCAGGAAGTCGAGAATCGCACTACAACTGAAACCGTTGTGAACTACGAAGATTTGGTTAGTATTATTAAAGATGCAGCAAAAGCCAGCATTTCTCCAGCAAAACAGGCTTTCAACAGAAATGCTCGCTCTCAGTATGTAAGGCGAGCCCCCAAGTACTGGTGGGACGATCATTGTCAAAAAGAATGGGACAAGAAACAGGCGGCATTGGCTTATTATAAAGAAAAAACTACATTGCAGTTAGCAGATCTGCGGCAGTCTGTAGAAAATTATTTTTTTAAACTCTTCATTTGTTTTTTACAACTGCATTCTTCGACGCAAAAAGTAAAACAATTGAATTTCACAACTTCCTTACTATTCAGGATACGAATATTGACAGTCCATTGAGCCTAGAGGAATTGGAAGAAGCCATCTCCTCAGGCAGTAACACCGCTCCTGGTATTGATGCAATACATTATCCAATGCTAAGGCTCCCACCCTCGGCAAAATATCACTTGCTTCAAATATTTAACTCAGTATGTATAGAAGGGAGAGTTATAAAGTCCTGGGCTGCTCAAAGTATCATTCCCCTTCGTAAGCCGGCCAAGCCCTCGGAATATGCCTCGTCCTATTGGCCTATAGTCCTCTCATCATGTATTTTGAAAACCTTTTGAGAGAATTGTTAAAAAAGGCTGGAATGGTTCGTGAAGTCGAAGGGCATCTTTCCAAGGTTCCAACACGGGTTTAGAAGGCAACACAGTGTGAATGATAATTTGTCGACGTTATTACTGACCCTCAGTGAAATATGTCCAATAATGAGGTGACTTTGGTAGTGTTTTTTGATATCACGAATGCCTACAATAATGTCAACATCAAAATATTACACCAAATTTTGGTAAAGGAACGCTGCCCCCCAATATGAATTCGTCATTATTAACGTAATAGCGAAAAGAACGCTGTACGTCAGAGTTGAGGACCGCACTTACGGTCCCCGAGAGGTGTACCAGGGCCTTCCACAAGGCGCAGTTCTCAGTTCCCTTTTGTTTCGAATCTATACTTCTTCTCTGTAAAAACTAATTGTCACCCACTGCCAGGTGAAAATTCTCCAATTCGCTGACGATATCGCATTATACTTGAGCGGAAAGACGGTCGCTAAAATCAAATCGGAATGAGGTCATATAATCAAGCAATTTGATACGTGGGCCCCAAACCTGGGATTGACAATTTCAGAGGAAAAAAGTGCAGCAATGTTTATATCTCCTAAGGGAAATATCCCCAATCGGATCAAATTCGTCTAGGTCCTTACGACATTAAGTTAGTTGATAAATACAAATTTCTTGGGGTAGTCATAGACCGGAGAATGTTGTGGAAACCTCACATAAGCTAATTGAAGGAAAGTGTGAGCAATCTGTAAATATATTAAGGTGCGTGGCGAAAGTAAAAATGGGCCCCCCCCAGATAAGACCCTATTGCTATTTATTTCTATTGCCTCACTGCCCTTCAAAACTCTCTCCCAAAGACCCCCCAATCATCGTAGAAATAAAACAACTATTACATGACATAACTCTATCTAATTTCTGCACTAAAATCTATCTCATGTGAGTTAAAGCTCACGACATAAACCGTTTCAACAACGAAGTGGATCTCTTAAGCTTAACAAAAGATCTTTGAAGGTTTTTAAAAAAGTTAAACAGCCCTTATTTTTGCTTCTATTTAATTTTTAAACCTATAAAATGAAATATTAAACGACCATATTCCCACATTTACGTAATAATTCATATAACGCCTCGTGTATTGGACATGTTACTACAATATTAAACACTTCGAGAGTCTACATAATAATTTATTCAACTTTATTTAACGTCCTGAAATACTTACATATGTATATTATATTCAATAATTTTTAGCCCATCCACGTCCCAGCCGCACCATAGGGAGACCTCAAACAGGATTTCTTTCATTTGCCGAAGGCAACAATGTAGCGTTCTTTTTCAAAAGTCTGGTAAGGGGGATTAATTTTAAATATTCGTTATGGAACCTTCAATTTACAGTTTTCATTTCAATCGGATGCAATTAAATAGCCCGAAGAGTAGATGTTTAAATGATTTTGAACAATTTTATAATCCTTTCAAGTCAAGGATCTTAGAATCGATATTTGTACTGATCCCCTTTGAGGTGGCCGAGTGGTAAGTTTCACCTAGGTACGAACTAATAACCAGCCGAGGCCGTTTTTGCTAACTGCGGACAATAACAAAAACGCCCTCATGATTTGCGACATGAACTTTGTTCAATCATCAATCAGTTTTTTTTAGAACACTCGGACTACTTGGAAATTACAAAGCCAATAATCAATAATTGATTTTTTTCCTTGTTCCTTTTTCTTCGCCAGTTATCATCTGAAATGCCATTATGTCCTTTGAGAGAAACGCAATTACTGAGACAGTATATCGTTTGCTTTGTCGTCATAACGTGGGTCGGAACAAGCCCGAACTGATACAATTACAAAAAAATGAAATTGACAATTCTTGAATATAAAATACGCTTCCATTAATTCTGGGAAATTCTTTTGCTTTCATTCTATATACATTGTCAAACATGTTTCGGGCCCCAATAAGCTATTCGCAAAGGCGAAAATAACAGTAAAGACAGAGAGAGAGAGAGAGAGAGAGAGAGAGAGAGAGAGAGAGAGAGAGAGAGNGTATGGAGAGGGTGAGAGAGAGGAAGAAGAAAGAGAGAGAGGGAGAAAAAAGAAAGAAAGAAGAAGAGGTGCTGCTCATAAGTTTGGACCTGGGTGAAACTTACCCCTCGAACACCTCAATGAGGATAAGTACAAAAATTGATCCTGCGGTCCTAGTCTTGAAACTATTATAAAGTTAATCATTTAAAAAATTACCTCTTCGGATTTATTTAATTGAATCGAAAACTGTGAAATGGGGTGGGGTTGGGTTAAATAATGAATATTTAAAATCAATCCCCCTTTCCAGACTTTTGAAAAAGAACGCTACATTGTTGCCGTTGGTAATTGAAGGAAATCCTCTTTGATTGACTTTGCCTCCTCTTTAACTGGTTTTTCTAGCTAAGTGTCCGAAAGGGGGAATAACAACGGCTTTTTAAAAATTGTTCTTAATATGTAACTTTGTAATTGAGAAATTCACTATACAACTATTTAATGTTTTTAAGAAGGAATTTAAGTAGATCTGTCATCATGACGTATAGGCAGGTAACCACTGGTATTGAAATGCATTATTTGTGTCCAAGTGAAGTTGCAAAGTAGGTTTAAAATGTTATTGTAGTAAACTAGATTAATATTAATTTTTTGTCATTCCAAAAAAACCTTGAATACAAATTTTTATGAAAATCAAAAAATATATTTCTCTCTCTTTCATTTTTACTTTCCAAATGCCTCCTATATTTGCAAAAATGCTGATATCTTTGAAATGACTTCAGTGACCACCGGAAGCTTTACAAGGCTTTAGAACGTTATAAACTGTTTTCAGTTAATTAATATTCATGAAAGGTAAGGTTGAAATAAAAAAGTCAGTGTCTCGAGCGATATTCGAACCCACGACCTTCGGCTAAATACGCCGCTACTCTACTACTTGAACTATCCTGACTTCGACCCGCTCGGACATTAACTTCCCATCTCAATCTCACCTCTCAAATTTTCCCTCCTTTTTGCCATTTTTCAAATGTCATGTAATCTATTTGATTCTCGGCAACAAATGAAATGGCCACGGAGAGCTTTCGTGAAGATATACTTCAGTTTTATTATTAAATCCATTACAGTTCGTGGTCCGATTGACCAATTAACTTTTTTCAATTAAGTAATATTTATGAAAGGTTTTGGTTGAGATAAAAAAGTCAGTGTCACGAGTGGGATTCGAACCCACGACCTTCGGCTAAATACGCCGTTGCTTTACCACTTGAGCTATCGTGACTTCGATCCGCTCGGACAGTAACTTCCCATCTCAACCTCATAATTCATAGATATTAATTAATTGAAAAAAGTTAATTGGTCTAACTAGGTCTAATTGTATTTTTGACTATACGTAGATTTAAAACAACAACTTAGAATGATAAATAATAGCCTTGAATACATGCATAAAAAGGGAGGAAAACTTATTTTAAAAAGTTACTTAAAATATTTTTTCTCGGTTCCTAGGGTCCATTGGAAAGAAACTCGAGAACAAGTCTAATATTTTTCGACCTTGCATTATCAAAAGCAATTTAATTAAATGACTTGTGAATATATTTGCATCAATTTATGAGTGTATGTATGTTTGTTTTTTATGTAAGAGAATGAGTGATTGGGAAACCAGACAAAGAGTGAGAAAGAGAAAGAAAGAGAGGGAGAGATAGATAGATAGATAGAGAGAGAGAGAGAGAAAGAGAGAGAGAGAGAGAGAGTGTGTGTATGAGAGGATTAGAGAGAAAGAAAGAGTATGTGTGTGCTTGTAATAAAATATACGTAAGTTTGAGATATAATATTTACTTTTCTGACGAAACTTTCTCAAAAGTAAATTACTTTTTACTACCCTCCTTTGACTCGTTGAGAACTCGCTGGAAAAAAAGGAATTTGCGCCTTCCCAGGGAACAAGCCTGACAAAAGTCGTTCTCATGAGAGCTTACGCATTTTATACGCTACCAAGTTATATTACATCAGATGACTTATAACCAGGGCTTTTCGAAACTTGAAAGGCGGATTTATACCGTCGCATAGGGGTTTAAGGCGGTAATTTTTAATCTAAGAGAGAGAACAATTTTTTTAACTTTTTTAATATGGGAATTCTCTTAAAATCACATATCCACTTTTTATAAAGGCAGTATCATTTAGAAATTTTAAAAAATTGATTTTATATATATGACAATGTACTTTCTAATATTGAAGGATTAAAATTGCTGCCAAAAAACTTCCTTAACTGAATAAAACGACAAAACGCAAAAGACTTTTAACTATTTAAGAGATTTATTTCGACATCGCTCGCCTCAGTAAACGTTAGCTTACAAATCTCGGCCCGCCCGTCTTCAAAAAGCTCAAATAATCTTTATCTACAACGTGTTTTACTTTGGTTGAGGTATTTACGCGGGAGGAAGAGACGATTTTGTATCAGTCCAGAAAAGAAGAAAAAAAGAGAGAGAGAGAGAGAGAGAGAGAGAGAGAGAGAGAGAGAGAGAGAGGGAGGGAGGGAGAGAGAGACAGAGAGAGTGAGAGAGAGAGGAATATAATCAGTATTGATCAGTGTGCATTTATATTAACCGAGATATCAAAGACAAGGTTAAAAGCTCGAGAATTTGTATGCTCATTCTTTATTCTATGCATGTTTATTGTGTTGACTTAATAGAAGAAGAAAAAACATCCAATGAAAATTAGAATGTTGATTTCTACAGAACTCTGAGAAAAAACTCCACTTATCTCCAGTAACACTGGATAAAGTATGTTAAAATGATTTTAACCAACAATGGGATCACAACATAACGCGATGTCCCTCAAGTTCTCTATAGCTATTTTCTTCAACGCTGGGCCACAGTGGGTTTAAAATAAACAGAGAAAAGTGAACAGGGGAAAGAGTGAAAGATGGAGCATGCAGAACTTGGCTGGAATTAATTTTCATTCATATTTTCCTCAGTGATCTCAATTGAAACGAAAGCATGTGAACTTGCTTTGCTAAATTACGACCATTGTTTTTCTTTCTATTAGTTTTATGCTATCGAATTGTACTTTACGCTATTAATTAATTCGTAATTAGAATTTTAAATTTATAATATCCATTTGACATAAATATATAGATGGTTAGCCCTGGCTTCTGAAAATGGAAAACCAGGCTTTCCCAATTTTTGAAAACAAATTACTTTTCATCCTCTTTCATTGAGATTGTAGTAATAGAGGATGGTAGAAATTTGATAGTAACATACAAAATAAACTGATAAATTTCAGTCGTTTAACTTGTATTCAAACGAAGTATCGAGACGATTAAGCCAACTTTCTGCAAATGGATTTTCCGATGATTTGAACTGAATTATTATGAATGTAAAAAATAAATTATTAGTTTGATTCATTCGTTAATTTTTAATCGCTTGGTTTAATTTCAAAACATCAAAAATGTCATAAATTGCAGTTCATTATTCATTCCTAGTGTACTTTCTTCTTCATCCACTAAAATGATATAACTCAGATCGTTGTATTGTAAACTGGAAAGTGTTCTTTGTGTTAAGACAATAAAACACGAGAAAACTATTGAATTTCTATGGTAGTTGTAGATGTAGATGTAGATGTAATATTCGGGGTGTAATATACTGCGCCCTTGAAGAGCTATTGTAGCCCCCGTTCTCTGCCTAAAGCACATCGGTCATTCCTATTTCATCAAGAAACTTGATTAATAGGCCCGGTTTCAGTGGTTGAAGCTCTTCTATGGTCACATTATACACCCCAAAACATTTTTTCCTGCGGGGTAATGTAGCTCCTCAGTTTGTTAGTAGATGTGTTAGTGTCTCTTCTGCCTCCTTGCAAAATCTGCATGTGCCATCTTGGATTGTTCCAATTTTCTTTAAGTGCCCATTTAATCTGCAGTGTCCTGTTAGGAATCCTGTTAGGATTCGCAGTCTGTTCCTGCTTCCTTTGACACATTCTGCGATTTATTTCCTCCCAAAATTGGTTAGAAGATTCTTGGATTGTCTATGTCTAATGAGTGAATTCCATTGTTCCTTCATTTTCTTTTTGTCCTTCTGCCTGAGATATTCATTAATAGTGTGGATTGCCCCAGAAGAGTTCAGGTCCTTGTAAGGGTGTCCGCTTTCTCGTTGCCTTCTATTCCCATGTGTCCTGGGACCCAGCAGAGGCTGACTTTATTCTGCATACCTAATACGTTTAATTTGGTTTTGCAGTTCCACCGTCCTTGAACTAATGGTGTTTGAGCTTAGTGCATTGATGGCTGCTTGGCTATCTGACATGACAGCTATATTCTTGTTTTTGTAACCTTTACTTAGGTTGAATTGGGTACACCTTTCAAATGCATGAATCTCAGCTTGGAAGATAATGGTGTGTTTTCCCATGGGTTCTGGGTATTTGGTTCCAGGTCCAAATACTCCTGCCCCCGTACCTTCTTCTGTTCTAGATCCATCTGTGTACCAGAGGATGGTGCCATTTATAAAAAAAGTTATTTCCCTCTCTTTCCCATTCTTTTTTGGTACCCAGGTTTATTCGGAATTTTTGGTTAAATTCAAACACCCTGTTCATGTCGTCTCTTGGAGCCATGAGTGACGGATGGTCTTTCCATAGTTTATTGCTATCTCTCCATTTCAGTTTTATTCCTGTTGGAGGTTTCTCTTTGATAAAGTTGATGATGGTTTTCTGCTCTGTCCTTACTATCATGTGATGTAGGGGGATTAATCCTAGTATTTTTTCCATGCTAATTGTAGGACATGTTGTCATTGCTCCCGTTATGAAGATGCATGCAAGTCTGTATTTTTTTGAGTTCTTTTCTTTTGGTTATTTGTTCTGTTTTATCAGTCCAGGCTATAGCTCCGTATGTAAGTAAAGGTCTTACTATCATGGTGTACATTCATGATAAGGTTTCCGGTCTGCATCCCCAGTTTCTTCATGCTATTCTTCTGCACACCATCAAAGCTCGTGTCGAATTTCTGTGGAATAACGAGTTTTACTCCCAAGTATTGCGACGATTAACTACATTTGTGTAAAGGGAAAACAAAGTTGGTAAGTGCTTTTCTAAATATCAACGTCAAACTGTTTTTTGTTTGGTAACAATTCTACTTTTCACCTTTCATTGCTATAACGTCAAAAAACTTAGGCTTTCCTACGGGAATACAAAATAAAAATCATAAATGTCAGTCGTTTAACATGTATCGCACCCAAGTTTTTGTTAAGGGAGTGGGAAAATTTTCCTATGATCGATGCCCAACTGAACTATTATGACAATAAAATCTCAATTAATTTTTGATATTAATCTTTAATTGTGCATTTTTAATCTCATATATTTGGGTACTGAGAGATATTTTTTATTAATTCTTCATCCTCAATAAAATAGAGTTTCTTCAGAGAAAAGAGAGTTTATATTACTTTCCATGTTACTTATTTCTACCTAACAATATTATTAAATCAATTTAATAAACTTTATTTATTATACTTTATTATGAATATTTCAAGTTGTTGGTATTTGCATATTGAACCACGCAAAAACTATTAAATTTAGGCGATTCACGGGTCTCGCAACCCAAGTTTCTGCAAATGAAAAAAGAGGATTTTATAGCTTTCCCATCATTTTGTGCTGAACTGTATTATTAAATCAATTTTGCTTATTATCTTTTATTGTTATTTATTATGAGATCAGGTATTTGCATATTGAAACACTCCAAAAGTACATTTCGTACATATTACAATTACATTTCGTTCGCTTTAAAGGCCTCACAATTAAAGTTTCAGTAAATAGGCAAGGAGGTTTGTAGAATTTCCAGCTTATTTCTTCCTAAATGTATTATATCAATATTAAATCAATTTTACTAATCATCCTTTATTACAATTATTAAACGATCTTGGTATTTGGACATAAATACATACTTATTCAGAAATCGTGAGGTGCGATCTGGTGTGATGTAGGTTTCAGAAAAACATTTTCTTTATCGTGCCAACGTTTCGATCTTTATTGAGATCATCTTCAGGGCCTAGGATTTACAAACATTGTTTAAATCTAACAAATACATGTAGGATGTGGAAAAAGGGAATTTATATAATGCAAAATATATTTTTTATATTCAATCAAAGTATTTCTACTCACTCAAAGTGTTTGTTTTCTGTGTAATTGTGCCATTCTTGCGTGTCGTGTTGAGAGTGCCAATGGCTTTCCTAATGTATTTGTTAAGTGTAAACAATATTTGTAAATCCCAGGCCCTGAAGATGATCTCAATAAAGATCGAAACGTTGCCACGATAAAGCAAATGTTTTTCTGAAACCTACATCACACCAGACCGCATCTCACGATTTCTGAATAATTATCGATTAACGGTCACTAATCACCACACACATTAAAACATACGAAAACTATTGACTTTCTTTTGCTTAGCGGGTCTCGAAATTCTGGAAATGTAAAAGAAAGTTTATACCATTTTCCCACTTTAGTATGAATTAGGGTCGATATTTAATACTTTAAGAATAATATTTAAATGGGCGGAGGCACTGTTGTAATATTAAATGCGCCAGTGGCTCCGCATTTTTTAATTTGTAAATACAGAATGATTGGTTTCTGTTTGAGTGAATGTATTTATTAGTGCGATAGTAGTGCATGCATGGGTGGTCAAGTACCCCATAAACCCACCACCTAGGTTAACGTTTTAGATTAATTGTAATTTTAATTGTACATATTGTACGGATGTATTTATTAGCGTGAACGAGGGCGGGTCTTCAGAGGAATATCGAGTACTCTGAAACCCGCCTATAGGCTAGGCTAGGATTGAATGTTAGTGAATGAGATAGTTTCAGAGCCTTTTCACCACGTGTGGGAGGGCTAAAAATGTAGAAATAACGTCTCAGAACATAACCAGAAAGATCGCCAGACTTCCTACAGAAAAGCTAATTAAAAAAAAAATTAAATAAATAAATAAATAAAAATAAATAAATTTATAAAACGTGAGATGGAAGAAATGTGACGTGCCGGCAATAGCCCAGGCAGCTAGCCAGCCGAAAAAAAAAAAAAATAATATTTAATAATTTATTTTTAATATTCCACCATCGACACTAAACGCATACATTCTGTTTGGGGGGGGGGTCGTGACGCTGTATTTCACCATCAGACCCATACCACTCTCACTACTAAATTCATGCACACATACAAAACATATAATCATAAAACATATAGAAAAAAGCTATTACAATTTAAAAAAATTCTTATTCCAAAAGCCGAACAGGGGACACAGGATCGCTACCGTCGCCGAGAACCATTCTTAAATTCGGCCGCATGCCTACACGGTCTCTGTAAGGAACTAAGGCATGACAAGCTTATCGGACACATCGAGCAACCGGCATAAGGGGTACCTGTGCGGGCTTTGGCCGTGTGTCAACCGCATATGACCTATTCTCAATCGGGCCGATTCCTCGTTTGCGGCTCAGTTTTCGGGGCATCATCTGTAGGTCGTGTTCTTGACAGGCAAGAGCCTCTCGAATGACCCCAGGGATTTAATTAGTGACCCAAAAGTTTTAATTGATCTTATAATACCGAAATAAACTAGTGACAAGTCCAACAATGGTTTGGTTTATTAAACTGTTTAATTGACAAGAAACTGTAATGAAAAGGTAATTATATTTCTCTTTACATTCAATTTGGCTTGGCATTTAACCAAAAGTAATTATTAAAACTGATTAGAAATATCTCACTTTTCCTAGCCTATAAAATATTGTTTTTGTGTTAGTGTGAGGAAGATTTCTTTCTCAATTCAATCCCAATTTTTTCAACAATGCAATGAAACAAAATTTTGGGAATAAGGAGTTTTTAGCTCGTTACGGGGAGGATTTCCCTGCAGAACGTCTCACTGGGCCTTTAAGATAATGCAGTTGTATCAGTCACGGCCAGGAAAGCTGCCGTCTTAAAGTCAATAAACTGAGGGGGGTTCATTTAAAAGTCTTCTTTTTGGATGAATGAGATAAGAAGAAGTATGAAAAAAGTTTGAATTATTACCAACAAGACTGTCGCCTTTTACCCTAGTGTAATAATTGTCATTTGATACAATGAGCTCCGAGAGTAAGAGAGAATGAGAGAGACATTCTTATTGAAACCCTTCCTTTTTTTTATAAATGAGAGAAGGAATCGTCAATATAATTCAATTTTCCAACATTCTCGTACTTTGAAATATGAAGTAATCGAAATGCACAAACACAACTTTAACTATATGTTGCAAATAAACACAGCTTACATGAAGGTTTTTGAAAATAATTTAATATGTTAAAATTTTAAGAGAAATTTTGCGATTTATTATGTCACCAAAAATAAAATCTTAAGACCGTCCTTCGAAATAAATGGTATATCAACGATCAGACTATTTATTTGTAACATGATATTAAAAAAAGAAATTAGCCAATGCATGATTTAACTCCGCAAATTATGTACTTTACAGATTGTTACAACCGAATTACCTTGATATCCTTAAAAGTGAATAATGGTTTCATGTAAGACAATATTACGAGGGATTATTATAGAAACGTTCTCGAATAATATGCCATTTGTGAAAAAAAAAGAAATGGCTCTTTTTAAATATAATTATTGATTAATTAAAGGTAATAATAGGAACAGTTTTTCCTTTAATTAATCAATAATTACATTTAAAAAGCGCCATTTCTTTTTTAGGTAGTAACTTAGTAGAAAAATATCTAATCGAAATGATGAATGATAGAGTGAGTGCGGTGTTCAATCCTTTTTTTAAAAAGATAGTTCCTACTCACAGTAAGTTGTTTTCCAACGTTTTGAGCAAAGACGAGGTAGACACAGATAAATGTATGCAAAGTATGTAGTATATAGAATGAAGGAATAAGAGAGAGCGGATGCAGAAGAGTTAGCATGAGATAAGATTGATAGAGAGGGAGGGAGGGGAGAGAGAGAAAGTGAAGAGAAGAGAGTAGAGAGAGAGTGATAAAGGGTGGGAAGGAGGGAGAGGGGGAGAGAGTAGAAAGAGGGAGTGAAAGGGACGGAGAGAGAAATAAAAAGAGAAGAGAGGAGAGAGAGAGAGAGAGAGTGAGAGAGAAGTAATCGGGTGTCTCCATACTACCAGATTCGTTTAGACAGTTGTTAAATTTCACAGGGCAGCCTGTAATTTGAAATATGTTTTTTAAATACCGTTTCCTTTTTTCCATATTGTCTGATATCCATTCAAAGGATGACAGAACGTCCCCCGGCTATCAGGAGTTTGTAACTTAATTATCGTTCAATGGTTCCGCTTTTCTACTTCTCCCTGATTCGTCCCCGGCCGATTTTAACTCCGTTTCATTAAATATTTCCTTTTAGTTCTTTAGATGCCGGCTGTACATAATCGATTAGCTGGCAAATTTTGAAATAAAAGTGATTACTTTTTTTTTCATACGATCTCAAAATCGGAATAGAAGATGCTTTTTAGCATAATATAATCGATTGAACAAAAAAATCGTATAACTTAATCGAACTGAGTTGACTCAAAAAACTAAATTATTTGACAAGGCAGTGTTGAAAACAATAATCGATTATGTGCCATAACAATGAATCATTAACAAATTTTGTCAACAATTCAACGCTGGCTAACGTGATGAATTTTCAATTGTAATTACATTTTGAACCGTCTGGTTTTTCACAGTTAAAAGCTTTCCTGTGAATTTAAATTATATTACGTCGTTTAATTATATTAACAGTCTGTTCAAATTATTAAATATTTTGTTGTTAAAGAAGTTTAATTTCTATATTTTGCGTCTGAGATGTTAAACCTTTATAAAAATTTAAAACTTATCCTTTTATAAAGCTTTAAAACTGGTCTGTATTGCTATGGACGAGGAGGCGAAGCCCCTGTGGAATACCTTGAAAAGATCAAACATCGAAAATTCCACGAGCAACGCCGAGAATCGAACCGAGAACCGCGTACGTGACCAATGCGACTAATGTAACCGGCGGTCTTCATCTTTATTTGCATTATACACATGAGTCAAAATTTAAAAACATTATTAAAATTGCTTATATATGATTTTGGGGACATACTTCATTCATATGTGCAGCTAGGATGTTAAAAATTAAATGGTTGGTCATTCGTATAACGAAGCGCCTGAATTACGTATGGACACTACTTACACCATATAATTTTACCTAAGTTAAGTTACACTTTAAGTTCAAAAACATTTGATAAGAGATATTGTCAATTTACTTGTTAGTTTCAAACAAGATTTACTAAGTATGAGAAGGATATACGAACATTGTGTAAACTCGGACATGGCATTTAAGAAAATTTCCAATATTTGTCGAAAGTGCTGGGATGATAATTTCTTGTGATCAATAAAGATTCTCCCTTGAAAAATAGGCGTTACTGCAAAGGTATTGATATCTATATATTGCTTTGAAATAAATAATAAAAATCATTCATTCTTCAAGAAACATATCCTTGTTTGACACGGGAAATAGCAGAAATAAGAGAGAATATTAGGAAAAAATAGCATATTCCTCATTGAAGGAGGAAAATGATGAATATCGCAAAGTTAAATATGAACCTATTGTTAACGCCATAAAAGAATCTCGCACCAAACAATCCCATCAACTATAGCTAGAAGCAGGAGATGACCACCGCCCTAAGAGACCGAGACGATACCGACTCCTCTCAAACAGACAACTGTATCACCACAAAGTGTGTTAAACGTATTTAGATCTCAGTTACAAGAAATAGATTTGGTCCCATGCAAAGGTGAACAACAAACGCAAAAGCATCGCTTCATCCGGAAACATTGTAAATGACGACGACGATGAGTAACTGCAACAGATTTTTTCTGAACCAGACATATTTGAGTTGACTCCGTCTAATCTATACTCGAACAACTAAGCTGAAGAGTGAGAACTCCTGAAGGAATAAAAATGGCTTTCGACTTTCTGGAAAATGTTGTTGAGACGCCATTGAAGTACATTATGAAATTTTTAAACCTAATGACCTAGGAGGGTTGGATCGAACATATGGGGCACGTTACGATGGAAAACAATTTACAATGTTTCTTAACACTACTTTCTATACCTCTAACCATTCAATTCATACCGACTTAAAATATCTATATATTACATTTGTATCCAACCTTGCCCAATTCCGTTACAAAACTTTTCATTCTGAATTACCCGATCACTAAAACCCCTTAATCCGCGAATTATCATCTACAACATTACCCGCTAATCGTTGTCGCAGACTGAAGCTACGTTGGCCAAGGAAGAACTTAACTGCCTAAATCACCAAAAGATAGCTACCAAGTGATCTCCACCCTATTTGTGTACTAACGGATCCCATCAATCAATGGGACGTCCTTACCCACGTGCCTTCTGCGAACATTCACAAAATACACTAATAACTTCAACATTTTTGCTTCTTGCATATTTAAAGTTCAGTTGAAAATAAATAAAAGAACCCCCTGGGCGATTGTCGTTGAAGCCATTCACGCCTGTAAATGCTTTGTAGCATATTTGCTTATCTTTTTATATGCATACTTTAAAAAAAGCCCGTTTTCACTTTAGGACAAAAAGGTCCAAAACAAAACATTAGCGATTACTATAGGTCAATTTTTAAATCCAAAGCTAAATTAAAAATATTAACTGTTGTTTTGAACCGATTAGAGGTTAAAGTGTCTAGATATGAGGGTGTTTTCATCTGCCCACTGAAAAGACTGTGATACTGGAAAGGCTGGTCGGTTCCGGCTAATTAGGGGGACGTCAAGTAGTTTAATATTAGTACAGGTGCAACTGGCTTGTGTTGACAGTTTAGTTTTCATTACAGGTTGCTTATCGGATCACTCTCCCAAAGGCCTGTTTGTTTGAATTGAACCATGTGTCAACAAGGGATCGATCGTACCTACAAAACACTTTCTATTTTGCCGAGAAATTCAAATCATGGAATTGATCATGGACGTTAAAAATTCATAAAGTAATAAGGTTTTTTTTTGGGGGGGGGGTCGTCGGTGGACCTACGGTTTAGGTGTTGACACGGCGCTCATCACTGAAAAGCGAAGGTACTGGGTTCGAATCTAGTTGCCCTTATTCGAAACCGACAAATGGGCATGATTTTCAAAAACACCGGCACCCCGGGGCACATGAATTCTGTTGTTGCAAACCCCCTTAAAAAATGAATGTTTTTATTCATCGTACTTAAAACATGAGACGTTTTTCCATTACTTGGCAAATATGGCATGTTTTAAGAAATTTTGTTACGTTCTTTTTTTTTATCCTATTTTATTGTAGGTATATTTGTATTAGAAGTCAATTTAATATTTTATTTTTTATCTATACCCAGCGATACATGTTTCTTTTTTTAATTAATTTCAAATTCTATGGTTAGGATATAAAATAGAAAACTGCTCTATGCCCAAATAACAATTTTTCTAATAATAGTAATATCAATGGGAATTTTTTTTCATTTTCTCTTGGAAAAAAATTAAAAGCTATTTGCTTGGTGAAAAATCATTCTGCAATATTTACATTCCTGCGAAAGCTCTGACTTTTCTCCCAGAGGGACTTGGTAGTTAAAAGTCCTTGCGACTTGGAGGTCAACAAGAAATGACCAATTAATGTAACTGTCAAACTTGTATTAACGCGGAAAACAACAAGAAAAATTTATTACCAATATCCAATTAATTTTTATACAAAAATGTCTATATAATGTGTACCATTAAATGTACTTCAAGAGTTATGAACTATTTTTATATACCACAACATGACTCAAATGTAAATAAGCATTCATTCGGTGGTTAAATTTTTAAATATAATTAATTACAAAAGCATTCTTAATTTGTCTGCTTCTTAAGGAAGAAGCTTAGATTACAATGAACTAAGTCAAGAATAAGTACAATAGTTAGAAAAGAGGTCAGGCGATAGATGTCGTACATTTAAAATGTTGAAACGCAAATAAAATTAAACTTTTAAATATTGTAATTAATTAGTACCGTCTAATTGATTTCTGACTCCTTATGTCCATAAAACAAGGAAGATGTAGTGAGTAAAATTATTTACCTAAAAAATATTTCCAATCAACTCGATGAAATTTTAGTTTCATAGATCAAAAGTTTTTAATTTTAAACTAGAACATTAACTGGGTAATTAAAAATCTGACATACTAACATTTTTATTTCATTATCAATTTCAAGAGATTTGTTTCTATATCATTGCCAATACATAAATTAACGAAGCTTCTGAAATTTAAAGTTTTGTTTCTTTATTTCCTGTCAAGAGTGAATCAAAACACACAGTATACTTTTATTACAAAATAGCACGTTGAAAAAAAAAATGATCGGAAACGACTTTTTCCTTTTCCATTTACAGAAACTTGGGATCTGAGGTTTTTTTAATTTTTATTACATTTATTATTGATATTTACTACTACAAATATTGTATTAAGTAAATATGTTTATACTGCTGAATTTGTCATTTAAGTCTCTTCGAAAAGAAGTTGCCCAGTGGCAACACTCTTTCCAACTGAAATCTTCTCAATCTTCACCCAATTTAATTTAATAATAAGAAATTGAATATTTTTCGTGTATTAAATATTTAACTAGGAATATCTTGTAATAACCAATAGTACAGACTAAAAAGTAAAATTGATTTAGTAATACAGTTAGGCAGAAATAAGTGGGAAAGCTGTACAAACTTCTTTTTTCAGAAACTTGGGATGTAAAAGACCCGTTAATCGAAAGAAATTTAACATTTTGTGTGTTTCAGTATCCCAATGTCAAGATTTTGTAATTCATCATAAAAGATGATTAGTCAAATGATATGAATTAAGAAGAGTGTGGAGCTAACCAAAAAATTGTTGTAAAAACCTGCTTCTCCATTACAAATGCTTGCCTAGAATTCATTAAATGGCAAAAATGCAGAGCTTGCTTATTTTTTTATTATTTTTTTTAAACTTGGATTAACAACTTTAACATGGATATGTTGTCGACACCTGGGTCTAAAACTCGTTTATGTAAGTATTATTATCTTTGTTCTTACTATTAACGCCAACATATTAACCTAAATGCAGACGGATGTAAAGTAGTCTGTATTATGATGCATTAAGCTTGATTCATTGGGATAACTCTAAAAACCTGCTTGTCCATTCACAGAAACCTGGCTAAACCGCATTAAATCACAAAAACCTTTGCTGAACCTGCTTGTCCAGTTCTTCTGAAGGTTCAGTTTCAACCTTCTCGACACCTGGGTTTAAAACTCGTGTAAAATGTAAACTATGTAAGTTTTAAATTAATTAAGGTTTTTAGTTGAGATAAAAAAGTCAATGGCACGAGCGGGATTCGAACGCACGATCTTCGGCTAGATACGCCGGCAAAAAGGAGGGAAAATTCTGGGGTTGAGATGGGAAGTTAGTGTCTGAGTGGATCGAGGTCACGATAGCTCAAGTGGTAGAGCAGCGGCGTATCTAGCCGAAGATCGTGGGTTCGATGCCATTGATTTTTTTTATCTCAACTAAAAACCTTAATTAATTGTAATGTATTAATTGTTCACACGGACCACGAAATTAGTGAATTTATGTAAGTTTTATTATAATTTTTACTACCAACGCGTCCATATATGTATTATAACATAAATGCAGAAATGCTATGCTCAGAAAAAAAGATAAATTACTTTTAAATAATTTGAATAACAGCAAAATAAATGTTCTTTACGAATAAACTTCGTTACAATACAATAATCAATGCTTTGGTTATGATAATTAATGTAATTCTATTATTTTCTTTATTATTATTTTAAAAACAATTTAAACGGGGTTCGCAACAGCACATGTCATATCAACCCCGGGGTGTGCCCATTTGTCAGAAAGTCGGGTTCGAATGCAAGGCCGCTGGATTCGAACTCAATACCTTTACCTTATAGAGATGAGCGCCATGACAACGCCTAAACCGTTTCGGCACCCCCCCCCCAACTTATTGTTGTTAAGGATAATAATTAGGAAGCAACTAGGAATTCGAAATGTAAACAAGACAGAGGCGTTAATTACCTTTTAAAGTGATAACACTCACAACTACGTAAATTCTAAGATCTAATTATTTTTCCGACGTTGCTCCTAATTATTAATTAACTATATTGTCACTATGACGTGACTGACTCTGAACCGATAATCTTGTGCAGTCTGTTGTTGAAATTAACGCGATATAACTGTTATATACGCAATCTCTTGGATTTCGTGACGGGTCTGTGCGCACACATAATCGACCTTGCCCTAGCTGTTAAAAGGTTTATTTGCCAACAGTAGTAACAATTTATTTAATTCTTCAAATCAAATATATAGACAGAAAATTCGATATAAAACAAATAAAATAAAATTTAAAAAACCTAAAGAACTGTAAGCGTCGTATTTTCACATAATTTGTAGTATTCATATAGTACATAGAGTACAGAAAAATAATAATATATCAAATATGTATAATTAATACACATACATACACGGAATATATAAATGTATTTATATACAAATATATTAATTATTTAATATTTAATTTTTTCTTTCGGTTCATTAAGGAGAAGCAGGAAAATTAAGTAAAATCGTACGCTCTATTTTTTAATTGAACAACAACAGAAGCTAAAAGGTTAATAGATAAAGCATAAATTATATCATTACTGTGCTAATAATAAAAGAGTATTTAAAAAAATTATTTTCCTTATCGTCATTAATTTGCACGATTAGATCAAAATTGATCAAGCAAATATCGACCAATGATAAATTACAGGTGTAAAGGATTAGGGTAATGGTCCAAGAAAAACACATTTTTAAGCCACGCCTAGGTTTCGACCTTTATTAGGCTTTCCTCTTCCGCTGCAATCATTTGTTTTTATATTTTTATATATGTTTAAAAATTGAGCATCGAGTCGTAAGCAAAACTATCTCCATACATACAATTTGTGTCCTGAACAATATTTTTTTGTTTCAGTTTGTACTGCCCTGAGGGTCGAAAGCTAGGTGTGGCCTAAAAACGTGTCGTTCTTGGTTCATTACCCCGACCTTTTACACCTGTAGTTAATCGGGTATGGCCATAAAATAAAAAGCTGATCCAAATTTCCTTTTATTTCTGAAATTCCGCCTCTCATGCTTTCCCAATGCCAATTTACGAGCTGGCTGCGACACCGCAATTTCAACCCTGTGATCAGACATGTTAATGCCGGGGCGCTATGTATCGTAATTACTGATAAAACATGGTAACGAACAAAGGCTAATTATTCTCAGGGCTTATCTAAAATTAAAGGATTATTGATTGTGATGTTCACCACTTACGATCGCCAAACGTCCGTCGTTAATATCGTTTTATATGAAACATACATTTCGGACACAAAGGGATAAGGTGGTTAGGAAAGATCAATTGTATACGTGCTCATTAATAAAGAACAGCTTACAAACCAACTTTGATCACAACAAAATATCTGAATTTTTTACATGTAATTTTAACGTGTGATTGTAATCAATGTGATTCGGTTTTTGCAATCAGCAATATTCAACATCTTCACTCACTACTTATGTAAATCCATGAACTATTTGAAATCCCGGTAATAGGATCAAAACCATGGTTCTCTGGAATTAATGGCACAAAAGAATTTTTGGCTTCGATATCCCGTATCCGCTGAAACGTCAGGTGCATGTGCATATAAGCCCAAAATTAGCCGTAGAGCTACTCCAAACTGCGTGCCCAGAATACAAAGAGGCAAGGCAGAACTTTTTCGATGGGGTGTATACGCTGAGAAATTTTGAGCGACCGTTTTGCTGGGAAAGCTTGCTTTCAACTGGAAGTGTGGACGTGAATAAATTGATATATGAATTTTTGAAAGAATGTGGTATTGATGGGTGGTACTGTTAGTGTCGCTATACGTATGTATTATGGCAATTATTTACTTATGGGAAAACTATTTATTTCATTGTTCAGTGTTCCTTGCTTAATTAATTAATTAATTTATTATGTGATGTGTAATTATGTATTTATTATATAATGTGTATATAATTATGTATGTATATGAGTATATAAAAATGTATGGTTATGTGAAAATTTCCTCTTACATCAATAACTGTACAAATCTGGTTATTCATTTACAGAAAATTCAGTAAACTGTCATGATACTAAGAAGCAAAACTCATTAAAAGAGAACAATTCAGAACTTTTTTTAATGGAATTTTAATATCAAAAGCTGTTGGATCTAATAATTATGAGGGTCCAGATTAGTCTTCTGTAAATGGACAAGGGATTTGTATAGTTTTTCAAGGACAGCCCGTGAGATTTATTTATTATACTTCACCCATTTTACAATACCATGACACTTTGCTAATAAATAAAAAATATAATCAAGTCTTACATTTGCCATTTAACTTATTTTTCGCTGAAGTATCATGTTATCTAACCCAAGTTTCTATAAATTAATAAGAAGGTTTGTACAGTTTTTCCTCTTTCATAAAATGTGTACATGTTCATCAATTCCCGGAAAAAAGCCTACGAAAATACAATAAATTATTATGGATGAGATCTAGCATTCTTTCATTGAATTATTACTTTGTTCG
Source organism: Cimex lectularius (assembly GCF_000648675.2). NCBI lineage: Eukaryota > Metazoa > Arthropoda > Insecta > Hemiptera > Cimicidae > Cimex > Cimex lectularius. Next base: position 316,780 of record NW_019392853.1, read on the forward strand.
TGATTAAACATTCTGGAAAGCTTTGTATTTTACGATTTAAAATTTATTCTTCTTTCTTAACAACCGGCTTATATATTTATCATTTTCCGCCTTTAGCCGTGGGTAAACGGTTGTTACTGCTAATCCCTCCCCCCTTAAGGGCTTAGCCGTCGTCAGGTAACTTCGTAACGTCCACAACTGCTAATTGCCGTCCCGTTCGGGTCAAAAGTGTCCGAAGCAGGTGTAACAGGAAGAATCCCACCGGGGAGACAAATTTCGTCCCTTAACAGGGTGGGCAATATGGGCGCATGTTCTCGAGCGTAGGCGGGGGTTATATAAAGGAGGGTAGCTTCCCTCGACCTCTTTCATTCAACCACCAACATGCAACAGACGACCCTCCTCATTGCTGTACTTTTCATCGTCCTCTTCGTCACCGCCAATGGATCTCCCTACAGGGGTTTGTATCAAAATAACTCAAACCAAATCAAAATTGGATTATTAGACAAATAAGTGTGATTTTAATATAAAAAACGTCTTTTTGTAATTGCAAGAATTTTTTTTTGAGGGCTTTGAACTTCAACAAAAAATTTTCTTAATTTACATCATTTTTTTTGGTATATTTAAGTGTTGTTAATAACTCTTATAATTAAATTGGTTTAACGATATTATAAAATTATAGTGACCGGTACAACAATTTTATGAGTTGATAGGAAAAAATACCGGATCAAAAATAAGTAAATAAGAAGCTTTTGCACAATTAATACATTCAAATTCATCCATTTTCCTATATTTTGAAATTTATAGTATTAACCTCACAAACAATAGACAAACAAATATTTTAAAAAATGCAGTACATAGAGACAAAACTCTAGTTTTCACTTCGTCAGACAAAAATTAACCATTTCAAAATAAATAATATATTTTCCTTTTATATTCCTTTAACATACGTATTAATAATTTATTAATAAAGCATATTTTAATAAATTATTTAATATTTTTATCCGGCTAAAACTAATATAAATCATATTACTTACTTGATGTATATTTACATATCAAATGCAAGTATTCTTTCATATTTTTAAATATTATAAGTTGGCAATTTAAAAAAATGCAAATTTGAGTTACTTGATCAAAAGTACTGTTTTTACCAATGGGCCCCTAGGAGCTGAGTAATAAGATTTTAAAGGGGTTTGCATAATTCTTGTAAATATCGTTTCCAACCTATGCTACATGCGTGAATTTCAGAGTTATTATTATCGGTTGATTCGTTTTGCATTACCTAACATAATAAAATAATAAGAGTAATTGCATTAAATGAGATTATTGGTGGCAAAATGTGAAAAGCCAAAAGACCCTTCCAGTAAATTAGAACAAAAAACATATTTTTTTAAACAATTAGGATTCGTTTTAAGCAAACTTTACACCCTAAATACAAAATTTTTGGTTTGATTCACCGGGGACAACTTTTTTTCTGGTCGATGTTTAGTGTTTCAATTAAAAATTCATAACTCCTCTCAATTTTATTCAAATTACAGCCCTTAATTTATCTTATTTCAGATTTTATCAACTTTAGATATTTATTATTTCACCATATGACAGCTTTCATTTCCTTATAAGTGAAATAAAAAGAATGAAATCAAGAAAAACTCATCAAACGTTTTATCCTATATCTCTAATTCTAATTTATTTGCGGAAGCTAAATTTATGCCATTTATGTTTACAAGGTTCTTAAACCCATTAAATTTTCCAGTGGATTAGTGCAGTCATTCTTATATTATCTTCGGTATTTATTATTTTTGAAAAAAAAATTAAAGGCATTGGTAAGGCGAACAATTTGAGATTTCTTTTTTTATTGTCTCAACAATAATATTCAGGGTATTTTTGTGTAGAAAACGAATATAAACTCTATCTCTGTACAAAAATTAATCCACTTTAAAAATCACAAAAAGAATTAATCTGTGCGGGCGAGTAAATTCGAGCTATCTATTACAATACACGGTTTGTGGCTGTGCAACGTAGCAAGTTGGTATTTGCACCCCAAAATCCCTTAATGCAAATTTTTGGAAAAAAAGTTCAATTTTTCGCCTTCAAGATGCCTTTACTTTTTAAGGACAATTACCAAAATACTGATAACTTTGAAACGACTGCACTAATTCATATGCACGCACAAATCTGGCCTTTGTGAATAAATCAAAACCACAGATATAAAATAAAATGTTTGAGAAGCTTTTTTTATATTTCTCACTTATAATATAGTGTGTAATATACATTTAAACGTGGCTCATATAGGGTAAAAGAAGAGAAATTAAACTTTCATACGAATGAACATCAGACATCGGATAATAAAAAGCCCGTCTGATCCAACCCAAAAATGTCTATTGCTTGTTTGCTATAAACATTTTTATTTTAAGCGTTATGCTTCAAATTATCCTAATGGTTTTTCAAAAGTTTTGTGTGTTCTTTACAGGGAGCATCTTTTTCTTTTGGTAAACTGTTATATATTTCATCTTAAATACGATTCTATGTATTCTTTTTTCATCCTAGGAAAAAAACAATCTATTGATACATAATAACTTTGAAATCTATGTACATCTAAGGAAGAAATCCATATTTAACAATATATATGCAGTTAAATTTCTTAATTTTTCTTGGCACCTAGGGCCCATAGTTAAGAACGTTAGGAGACGTTTCTATTATTTTTCTATTAATAGGGTTCTAAACATTTTCCTTATCTAAAGTTTCGCCCAAATGTCTAAAAAATGGGAACTAATTTTTACAAACCAAATACCCTTGTGAAATCACAAGTTCGATGAATATTAAACCAAATTTTCAAAACATTAACTCAGTCGAGGACTTGTTGCGAGAAAAAAACATACGAAATATTCTTGTGAGATTTCTATTTGTTGTCGGAGATGTAATGGGTACCCACACCCGTAGGCCCAGGAACCCTTTTGAAAAATCCCAAACTGCTATAAAAAAGTTACAGATTCAAACTTGGTTGAGCTATACTTTAGGATGGAGGTGGGCAAAAGAAACAGACAAGAAAGTCCCGCCTAAGCTTACTAGAATACAACTATACATTTATCCATTCGGAATGGAAATATTGAGAGAATTTAGGAACGTTTGGATAATAATTATTGTATCCAACTCAATTTTATAGACAAAAGATAAAAAAATCTCCAATAGTCGCATGAAACACAAAATGGTAAAAATTAGCGAGAATAGACAGTCCTTGATGGCTTTTACTACCAAATTACTGATATATTACTGTTAGTATTTCATTATAATGTTCTCAAAAACAAAAATCAGGCACTTGTATTTATTTAATTTCCATAATAACTAAGCATAAGGGTTAAAACGTAAACACAACATAAATAACTTGTTAAATGAATGAATATTTATGTACATGATTGTACATATAGCAACATAGAGCGAAGGAAAAGTGAAGTAGCACTTCCTACTAGAGTACGATTTAAATATATACAGAAAAGTTATCGAGCATTCAAGATTGTATTGTAGAAAAAATTTGTACATAAAACTACAAAACTGAAGGATTTACCTATGTATAAGTTAATAATTAGATAACGAAACATTAAGATACATAATCAAAAATAATAATTAAAAAATATTTCGTTCTAACTAGACTAGATTAAAGTTCAGGTATATATTGCTTAATTCGTGTTTCCTTTTAGGTGACGTGGGGTAAGCCCCAATGGACCTGCAAATCGGATTTGTGTAGAGTCCCACACGTCTAAAAAGTTCTTTGACCGAGCTATTAATAACTTTCTTTACCTTTATAGAGTGTATAATCCTCGTATTCTCTTTACATTAAAAATATTAAAAAAAGTTCTCTTTCATCCTTTCCAGAGCCAACATGTTGAGTGAGTTAATTGGTTTTTCAAATATTTTCTTTGATGAACAATCAATTTGAGTAAACAATTAATTATTAATTTTTTTCTTAAAAGCATGGTTTTAAGTCGACATGATCTCACCCGGGCAGATGCTTTGGCCGACAGACAAAGCGTCCGTTATACAGCCATGTGCCCCGCTGTACCATCCACGATACACAGGCCACCGGAAGTCTCTATCGAAGAGAAGGTAGTGGTCGACCTCGATGTACGACAGCTAGAGACGATCATTTTATTTCTCATACCGCACTGCGGAACCGTCATTTAACGTCTTCCTTGATAGGTAGTTAACTCCTACGGTCGTTATTTTAAGGATGAGCTCTAAAATATTCATCAGAAGGCTTCATGAGAATAACCTAATCTCTAGACGTATCTCAACAGGTTGTCAACAACTGCAGGGGCATCGAATAGAAAGGCGATTATTCGCAAAGCAGCATTTCGCTTTGACACTTGAACAGTGGGGGCTCTTCTCTTCACAGATGTGTGCCAGTTTGGTTTGTGCCAATCACATGACAGGGCCGTTGTGCAGGACGATTTGCTTGTCATGAGTGAGTCAGTCTTTTCAAAGACAGTCAGTTAAGATATGGGTTGGAATCAATGTCCAGCCCGTGCCAAACTGATTAGCATACAAAATGGATCTTTGAACGTACATTAAAGAAGTTTTTCCGGAAACTGTGGTCCCATTAGATCCATTTATTGGGGTCAACTTCGGGTTATTGCATAATAATGCTCGACCGCATATAGCTCATGTTGTCACCCTTAACATGGAGGATGTAGGGGTTACCACACTGAATTGGCCATCACATTCTCATGGCATGAATCTTGTACAACACTATGGGCTTGATAATGAGGAGAGTTAGACAAATTTCGCCGCCTCCTACAAGCGTTGAACAGCTTTAAACCGCTCTTGTTGAAGAATGGAATTCTTTTTCACAATTGGAAATCCGATCGCTTCTTTATTCGATACCTAAAAGACTTAAGGCCCTACACGAGGTGGTACTATGCGTTATTAAGAGCAAAACCAGGTAATAAATTTGTAGTCTATCACTAAATGATTTTCCCGAGTTTTGGTGAATTTTCATTCAATCCATAGTAATTAAATAATTTTTGTAAACACTCATGAGTCTAGTTTAATTTGGTTTACAGTAAAATAAGTATGTTGTAATTAAAATAACGGTGAAAATACATAAGTATACACATTTTGAAATAAACAACAAAATGCGAGTGTCCGTTTTTTGTCTTTGAGTGTGTAAATTTGTTTGCCAAATTCAATAATTTTTAACTTTAAATCTAAAATCCAAAAAAGATAAAATATTTATAAAGTTTTCTTGCTGGTTTTTTTAGAAAATAACATAGGGCTTGAAGGACCGAACTCTTATTATTAAACACAGTGTGGTTTTTTGTTAATGCATTTCTATTTAAATTATGCGGCTTTGAAAGCAGTACAAGTAAAATAGAAAGACCTTTACGTACCGAGCGCTTTCTTTAAAGACAGATAGCAATATTATCAAAGTAACTGATCAAAAGGATTTCACAAAAACGTAGAAGATTAATTGAGTATTTTTCGTAAAATTATATGTAGTATAATTCTGCGTTCAATTAAAGTTCTATTTGTAAAAGCTATATTTCGATATACACTTTTAAATTCATTATACTAATCAGGATAAGTATATCCACTGTCATTTTATTTAAACTGTTAAATTATAAATGTTATTCGTAACAAAATAAATGCACAAACACGAAAGGAAAAGCGAAAATAATACGGGCCCAGCAGTAAGTCCCAGTATAGCAATCCTAAATGTATTTATTTATTTATTTATAGAATAATGCATACAGATAGTTAAAACCCAAATAACACTAGAAATTGATCACATAATAATAATAATAATCTAAGATAGAAGGTTTGGATGTTAGGGCGTGAAATGACCTTAGCCGTTAAAACGCCCTTAAAAATTAATAATAATAATAATAATAATAATAATAATTATTTGAATGGAAGAATAAAAGGATAAGGATGAGCCAATACTCATGCTGAGACTGTTGCTAGTCTGACTCCATTATTATTATTATTATTAGCCATACAAGCCTACGGGGAATTTTTAAATTATGGAACAAAATTCACAATTCTAATTAAAAAAAGAAACAGAAATAAATTTTATAATTTTATTAAATTTTATGCAATTTAAAATGGGAATTTTGTATGCATTTGGCCTTCCGAATTAAGAATTTTAAAAAGAAAAATTAAAGCTTGGATGGCAATAGGATAAATAAGATTACGAGTGAATGTTTGGAGTCAGAGCTTTATAGCACTCAGAAGAGATATAGCTAACCTAAGATAGAAGGTTTGGATGTTAGGGCGTGAAATGACCTTAGCCGTTAAAACGCCCTTAAAAATTAATAATAATAATAATAATAATAA